>NC_042970.1:32057185-32247185 GCF_901001165.1 Salmo trutta | reverse complement strand
TGATAAGTTACCATGGCTGTGTGATCAGTTACCATTATGCCCTCAGTGACTAACAAAATCAATGGGACCCCCCTGGAGGTCAGTGTCCATGGGCATGATTACTACAAGTTTACATAACCGGCTAGACAAATTTACCAATCTAAGACTTGTTAGCTGATATGGCTAATTGAGTGACTGACAAAACAAGAGATTGGCGGCAGTTCGCTGGTTTGAATCCCTGAGCCGACTAGGTGAAAAATCTGCCGATGTGCCCTTGAGCAAGGCACTTAACCTTAATTGCTCCTGTAAGTCACTCTGGTTAAGAGTGTCTGCTAAATGACTAAAATGTTAATTGAGAAACTGCTGATGCACAACCAAACTTGAAGATGGCGCCGAAGAACACAGCTGACATTTTACATTCTCCCAACCAATTGTGCTAATTTGTAAAAGAAAATTGCGTTTTGTGTAACTTATTTTTTTACTTATTGTGTACATAATGTTGCTGCTACCGTCTTATATGACTGAAAATAACTTCTGGACATCAGCGATTACTCACCGTGGATTGGAAGAAACTTTTTCCTTTAACAAGTCCGACAAGAAGGATATCCGGCTTTCACTGGATTAGGCCCAGATCCCGCCTTTTGCGTGAAGAAAAGACGCAGGAAAAGGGGCCGCAGATCGGGCAGCCTTCTGAGAATCCGTAGGCGAGCGAGTAAACTCCCACTACCTTCGGTTCTTCTTGCTAACGTGCAATCATTGGAAAATAAAATTGATGACCTACGATTAAGATTATCCTACCAACGGGACATTAAAAACTGTAACATCTTATGTTTCACCGAGACATGGCTGAACAAAGATACGGACAATATAGAGCAAGCGGGATTTTCCATGCACTGGCAGAACAGAGACGCTACCTTTGGTAAGACGAGGGGTGGAAGTGTGTGTCTATTTGTCAATAACAGCTGGTGCGCGATGTCTAATATTAAAGAAGTCTTGAGGTATTGCTCGCCTGAGGTAGAGTATCTTATGAAAAGCTGTAGACCACACTATCCACCAAGAGAGTTCTCATCTATATTATTCGTAGCAATCTATTTACCACCACAGAACAAAGCTGGCACTAAGACCGCTCTCAACCAACTCTATAAGGCCATAAGCAAAGAAGAAAATGCTCACCCAGAAGCGGCACTCCTAGTGGCCGGGGACTTTAATGCAGGCAAACTTAAATCAGTTTTACCAAATTTTAATCAGCATGTCACATGTGGAACCAGAGAAAAAAAAATCCTAGACCACCTTTACTCCACACACACAGAGATGCATACAAAGCTCTCCCCCGCCCTCTATTTGGCAAATCTGGCCATAATTCTATCCTCCTGATTCCTGCTTACAAGCAAAAACTAAAGCAGGAAGTACCAGTGACTCGCTCAATACGGAAGTGGTCAGATGACGCGGATGCTACACTACAGGTCTGTTTTGCTAGCACAGACTGGAATATGTTCCGGGATTCATCCAATGGCATTGAGGAGTACACTACCTCAGTTATCGGCTTCATCAATAAGTGCATCGACAACGTCGTCCCCACAGTCACTGTACATACCTATCCCAACCAGAATCCATGGATTACAGGCAACATCCGCATCGAGCTAAAGGCTAGAGCTGCCGCTTTCAAGGAGCGGGAGACTAATCCGGACACTTATAAGAAATCCCATTATGCCCTCAGACGAACCATCAAACAAGCAAAGCGTCAATACAGAATTAAGATTGAATCCTACTACACCAGCTCTGACGCTCGTCGGATGTGGCAGGGCTTGAAAACTATTACGGACTACAAAGGGAAACCCAGACGCGAGCTGCCCAGTGACACGAGCCTACCAGACGACTGAAATGCCTTTTATGCTTGCTTCAAGGCAAGCAACACTGAAACATGCATGCATGAGAGCACCAGCTGTTCTGGATGACTGTGTGATAACGCTCTCAGTAGCCGATGTGAACAAAACCTTTAAACAGGTCAACATTCACAAAGTCGCTGGGCCAGACAGATTACCAGGGCGTGTAGTCAAAGCATGCGCGGACCAACTGTCAAGTGTCTTCACTGACATTTTCAACCTCTCCTTAACCGAGTATGTAATACCTACATGTTTCAAGCAGACCACCATAGTCCCTGAGCCAAAGGAAGCGAAGGTAACGTGCCTAAATGATTACCGCTCTGTGGCGGTAATCAGTGCTTTGAAAGGCTGGTCATGGCTCACATCAACAGCATCCTCCCAGACACCCTAGATTCACTCCAATTCACATACCGCCCCAACAGATCCATAGATGACGCAATCTCATTCGCACTCCACACTGCCCTTTCCCACCTGGACAAAAGGAACACCTATGTGAGAATGCTGTTCATTGGCTACAGCTCAGTGTTCAACACCATAGTGCCAACGAAGCTCATCACTAAGCTAAGGACTCTGGGACTAAACACCTCCCTCTGCAACTGGATCCTGGACTTCCTGATGGGCCGCTCCCAGGTGGTAAGAGTAGGCAACAACACGTCTGCCACACTGATCCTTAACACTGGGGCCCCTCAGGGGTGTGTACTTAGTCCCCTCCTGTATTCCCTGTTCACCCACGACTGTGTGGTCAAACACGACTCCAACACATCATTAAGTTTGCTGACGACACAACAGTGGTAGGCCGGATCACTGACAACGATGAGACGGCCTATAGGGAGGAGGTCAGAGAACTGGCAGTGTGGTGCCAGGATAACAACCTCTCTCTCAGTGTGAGCAAGACAAAGGAGCTGATCGTGGACTACAGGAAAAGGCAGGCCGAACAGGCCCCCATTAACATCAACAGGGCTGTAGTGGAGCCGGTCGAGAGTTTCAAGTTCCTTGGGGTCCACATCACCAACAAACTATCACGGTCCAAACATACCAAGACAGTCGTGAAGAGGGCACGATAAAACCTTTTCCCCCTTAGGAGACTGAAAAGATTTGGCATGGGTCCCCAGATCCTCAAAAGGTTCTATAGCTGCACCATCAAGAGCATCCTGACCGGTTGCATCACCGCCTGGTATGGCAACTGCTCGGCATCTGACCCTAAGGCGCTACAGAGGGTAGTGCAAATGGCCCAGTACATCACTGGGGCAAAGCTTCCTGCCATCCAGGACCTATATAATAGGCGGTGTCAGAGGGAAGCCCATAAAATTGTCAGAGACTCCAGTCACACAAGTTATAGACTGTTTTCTCTGCTTCTGCACGGCAAGTGGTACCGGAGTGCCAAGTCTAGGACCAAAAGGCTCCTCAACAGCTTCTACCCCCAAACCATAAGACTGCTGAACAATTAATAAAATCGCCACCATAGAATTTACATTGACCCCCTCTCCCTTTTGTAAACTGCTTCTACTCGCTGTTTATTGTCTATGCATAGTCACTTCATCCCCACCTACATGTACAAATTACCTCAACTAACCTGTACCCCCGCGCACTGACTCGGTACCGGTGCCCCCTGTATATAGCCTCGTTATTGTTATTATTTTTGTGTTACTTTTATTATTACTTTTTACTTTCGTCTACTTGGTAAATATTTTCTTAACTCTTCTTGAACTGCACTGTTGGTTAAGGGCTTGTAAGTAAGCATTTCACGGTAAAGTCTACACTTGTTGTATTTGGCGCATGTGACAAATAGAGTTTGATTTGATTTGTAATTTCGAACTTTCACCGTATGTATTGTACTATTCTACCTCTCAACAGTAAGTTGAGATCCCGCTTAGCGGCCGGAGGCCCTAAGCAATTGCTTATATCGCTTATGCCTGGGGCCGGCCCTGGACTAAAGTTATAGAACGAAATGTAAGGTGACTCATTTTGTACAGGAGACAGTGACATTATCCACAGGAGACACACTGATAAGAGCTCTGAGTAGTTCTCTGAGCAGCAAAGGGAAGTCTGTGGCCCGACATGTCTGATTGTGTGTTTAGTGTTGTCAGCAGTGGTGGAAATAGTACCCAATTGTCATACTTGAGTAAAAGTAAAGATACCTTAATAGAAAATTACCCAAGTAAAAGTGAAAGTCACCCAGTAAAATTCTAAAAGTATTTGGTTTAAAGACACTTAATTATCAAAAGTAAATGTAATTGCTAAAATATAATTAAGTATCGAAAGTAAAAGTACAAGTATAAATAATTTTAAACTCTTTATTTTAGCAATTACAATTTTCTTGTTTTTTTATTTATTAATGGATAGCTAGGGGCACACTCCACACTCAGACATAATTTACAAGTGAAGCATTTGTGTTTAGTGAGTCCGACAGACAAGAGGCTGTCATCGGGTGTTTAGAGGCGAAGTCAGGTGCAGGAGAGTAGTGACGTAAACAGGCGCACTTTTATTTTAGTTCCAAAAACGAGAGCACTACATAAATCAAATGCGCTCAAAACACTGAACATACAAAAATAAAGCGCGTAATAAAACACCACAATAACATGAAACAATTACACACAAAACATGATGGGAAACAGAGGGTTAAATACAAGTAGATTGATTGGGGAAATGAAAACCAGGTGTGTCTGGAAACAAGACAAGACAAATGGATATATGAAAAATGGAGCGGCGATGGCTAGAAAGCCGGTGACGTCGATCGCCGAACGCCGCCCGAACAAGGAGAGGAGTCGACTTCGGCGGAAGTCGTGACAGAGGCAGTTGGGATGAACAGGGATGTTCTCTTGAGTGTGTGAATTTGACCATTTTCCTGTCCTGCTAAGCATTCAAAATGTAACAAGTACTTTTGGGTGTCAGGGAAATGTTAAAAGTATATCATTTTCTTTAGGAATGTAGTGAAGTAAAAGTAAAAGTTGTCAAAAATATAAATAGCAAAGTAAGGTACAGATACCCCAAGAACCTACTTAAGTAGTACTTTCAAGTATTTTTACTTAAGTACTTTACACCACTGGTTGTCAGGAAAATAGGCTGGCACTATATATAGACTTCTGTTGAACTGGACTAAATTATACATACACTCCTGATGCAAGAAACACACACACACACACACACACACACACACACACACACACACACACACACACACACACACACACACACACACACACACACACACACACACACACACACACACACACACACACACACACACACACACACCTGTTGCCATTCATCCACCTGTTCATCCCCTCACCTGTAGAAAAGTGAAATCCCTCCAATGTTCCATCATGGTTATCTCCAGGTTGCCCATGACAATCTCACAGCCGCTGTACATATCCTTCATCAGTGTGTACTGCGTCTGTGAACTTCCTGTCACGCTCAGTGCGTTCTGGGTGCCGGAGCATATCACTGCGGGGAAAGAAAGGCAAAAAATAGTTCTTCAGTTTTAAGGATTTCACTTCAAAACTCTAGCCTAAGTTGTTGTCAGTACTGATCCATTTTGTGTAGTTTTGATGTAACACATCAGCTCACAACATACATTCAAACTCTGACTAATACATACTGTAATAACTGTCAGTGCTAGGAATAATAATTAATTTGTTTATGCTCATTTCTCATGCCCTTTAGCTTTGCATGCTAACGGCCAGAATGGATACATGTGATGTGAAATAGGCTGAGGCCAGTGCTACATTCAATACAGTAACTGACTGTCTCTGGGGCAGACATACTGGGCCTTGTTTATTGTGGACTGTAGGAGTCCAGTCCTTTTCCATGTCATTGGGACAGAGAGACTGTTTTGCTATTCAAATCTCAGCCAGATGTCCAAAGAGAGAGAAAGAGAAAGGGAAAGAGGAAGGAAGAGAGGCTAACTCTGTATAATAACGTGTTTGTTTTTTTATTTCCAGTTGCTGTTCGATGAATATGTTTCCCTATATACCAATAGGTAATTTATTCACAGATTGAAAGGTAGCTAAGAACAAGCTATACTGTGTTGGATCTGATGGGACGTTGAACTGTACACAGGCCTGCTTGTGACTACCCTAAAGAGATAGACCATGTTTATAATGAAATAGGACGTGACCCAAATGCAGACACAGGAGGCAGATGGTTCGAGTCTCTGGTATTTATTAATAGACAACGAGCAGGCAAAAGGCAGGTCGAGGACAAGCAATAGTTCGCAAACCAGGTCAGAGTCAGATGGGTACAGGACAGCAGGCGGGCTCAGGGTCAGGGCAGGCAGAAAAGGTCGGAACCAGGAGGACTAGAAAAACAGGAGTATGGAAAAACACACTGGTAGGCTTGATGAGACAAGATGAACTGGCAACAGACAAACAGAAATCACTGGTATAAATACACAGGGGATAATGGAACAAATGGGAGACACCTGGTGGGGGATGGACACAAGCATAAGACAGGTGAAACAGATCAGGGTGTGACAGCATCCCCACCTCTAGGGGCGCCACCTGGCGTTCTACCCGGGCGCATGCCTGGTTGACCGGGATGCTGGCTGTAAAAGTCAGTGATGAGGGCCAGGTCCAGGATGTCCTTAGCGGGGACCCAGCACCTCTTCTCCGAGCCATTACCCTCCCAGTCACCCAGATACTGGAAACCACTGCCCGAAGTTGAACACTCAGGAGGCATCTCACCTTGTATGCCGTAAGACCATCGATGAGATGGGGGGGGGGGGGTCTGGAAACAGGAGACATAGGGCTGTGAGACAGAGGTTTAATCTTAGACACATGAAATGTGGGATGTATACGGAGGGTGCGGGGCAATAGAAGACAAACAGCAGTGGGACTAAGGATTTTAGAGATGGGAAAGGGGCCGATAAAGCGGGGGGAAAGTTTACGGAATTCCACTCTGAGGGGCAGGTCCCGAGTGGAGAGCCATACCCTCTGCCCAAGACAAAAACGGGGAGCCGGGGTCCGGTGGTGGTCCGCCTGTCGCCGATACCTGGAGGTGGTCTTAAGAAGAGCGGTCTGGGCTCTCTTCCAGGTATGTCGACAGCGACGGACGAACATCTGGGCTGAGGGCATGCTGACCTCTTCCTCTTGCTCTGGGAAGAGCGGAGGCTAGTAACCCAGGGAACACTCGAAAGGCGAGAGCCCAGTGGCCGAGCAGGGTATGATGTTCCACCCACACGAGTTGCTGGCTCCAGGTGGTGGGATTGGCCGAGACGAGTCACTGAAGTGTCGTCTCCAGGTCCTGTTTGGCACGCTCTGACTGGCCGTTGGACTGAGGAAGAAACCCGGAGGACAGGCTGGCCGACGACCCAATGAGGGTGCAGAACGCCTTCCAGAATCGTGACGGAAACTGAGGACCACGATCGAAGACCATGTTGACAGGAAGTCCATAGATTCGGCACTGTGCAGGCGGCGACCGTTGTAGGATGAAATGTTATTGGATGAAAGCCAGGGTCTGGCGGGAACCGAGATGACAGGTGAACTTCGAGGAATGGGCCCATTCAGGACCGGGCCGAATCAGGGACAAACATCCGGTTAGCCATGCCCCCTGCCTGGTGCACCTTGTGGACCAGGCTCTTGATTCCCGAGATAAGTGTAGCAGTGAGACAGGAGGTAGGGAGGATGATCTCTGGGTCTGATTGTGTAGCCGCAGAACTGTACAGGCAGGAGAGAGCATCAGGCTTAACATTCTTGGACCCAGGGCGGTAGGTGATGGTAAAGTTAAACCGAGTGAATAACAGAGCCCAACGAGCCTGTCTAGAGTTGAGGCGTTTGGCGATGCGGATATATTCATGATTCTTATTGTCGGTCCAAACTAAGAATGGGTGTTCTGCCCCATTAAGCCAATGCTTCCACTCCTCCAGCGCCATCTTGACTGCAAGAAGCTCTCGATTACCAATGTCATAGTTCCTCTCAGCAGAATTCAGGCGATGAGAAAGGAAAGCGCAGGGGTGCAACTTTTGGTCCTGTGCCGAACATTGGGACAGAATGACCCCCACTCCAACATCCGAGGCGTCAACCTCCACCATGAACTGACGGGATGAGTCCGGATGGATGAGTATGGGGCTGTGGTGAAACGATGCTTGAGATCCAAAAACCCAGTGTCGGCAGCTGGGGACCATGTGAACGGCACCTTAGAAGAAGTGAGTGCAGAGAGAGGAGAAGCCAGGGTGCTCTAGCCCCGAATGAAGCGCCGTCCAGTGCTCTGGCGTCCATGGAAACGTAGAGGAGTTGTGTGGAGATGCTCAGATACTATAGTAGCGTCCATGAAGCTCTCATCAGCCCCAGAGTCAATGAGCATCCGGAGAGATTTAGACTGGTCACCCCACAGCAGGATAACATGGAAAGGAGTACGAGTAATAGGAGTTAGAAGACTCCCAGTAAGGCCCACCAGCGTACTCGTACCTACTGATGAGCCTGGTATTTTACTGGACAGGTGGATATGTAACGCCCTGTAGCACCACAATACAGGCAACTGTTGTAGCTCAGCCTGCGTAATCATTCGTTAGGCGACAATCTAGCCCTGCCCAGTTGCATAGGCTCTGGAGTAAACGAGTCGCCCGTCCCTGATGATTCCCGAGGGGGCTCGGGTGACATCGGATCCTCTCGGGAATGCAGGCATCGGGGACGTCCGGGTTTCTTCTGAGGAGAAAGCAGCCGTGGAAGAGCGAGTGTGGACGAGAACAGACCTCCTCTCCCTCCTACATTCCCATAGGCGCCCAGCAATCCTTATGGTTAAGGCTATGAGGGAGTCGAGGTCCAAGGGTAACACCCGAGCTGCGAGCTCGTCTTTAATCTCCTCCGATAATCCATGAAGGAAGGTGTCAAATGGGGACTCCGGGTTCCAGGCACTCTCGGCAGCCAACGTGCCAAAGTCTACCGCGTAGTCTGCCACACTATGGGAGTCTTGACGTAGTAGAAGTAGCTTTCAGGCCACCTCTCCCGGACACAGGAGAATCAAACACCTTCCTCACATCCGCCACAAAATCCTGCAGACGAAGGCAAATGGTGGATTGTTGCTCCCAAACTGCTGTAGCCCAGGTGTGCGCCATTCCAGACATCAGTGTTATGATATACGCTTTCTTCGAACGATCCGAAGGAAACGAAGAGGGCTGCAGCTCAAAGATGAGGGAGCACTGGGAAAGAAATGCCTGGCAGGTTCCAGGATCCCAAGCATAGCGCTCCAGAGGAGGTATGCGGGGTTCTTGGGAAGCCGGGGTAGGCTAGACAAAAATCACCACTTGTAGGGGGATTACTGAGCATCTCGGAGGTCTCCGTTGTGGCATGCTGCCTGATAGATAGTCCACGGAATTGCTCCAGTAATGATTTGAAGCCCTGGTCATGGCGTTCCGCCAAAGTATGGAGTCCTTCCATAAGATTCTGGAGTAGCTCCTCATGTCTTCCGATGGTGGCTCCATGCAGGGAGACAGTGTTGCGGAGCTGGTCCGAGTCTGCTGGGTCCATCATGGCCAGTTCGTACTATAACGAGGGACAGGAGGCAGATGGTTTGATTCTCTGGTATTTATTAATAGACAAGGGGCAGGATAGAGACAGGTCGAGGACAGGCAGAAGTTCGTAAACCAGGTCAGAGTCAGATGGGTACAGAACGGCTGGCAGGCTCGAGGTTAGGGGAGGCAGAATGGTATGGCAGGAGGGCTCAGGGTCAGAGCAGGCAGAAAAGGTCGGAACCGGGAGGACTAGATAAACAGGAGCATGGAAAAACATGCTGGTAGGCTTGACGCGACAAGACGAACTGGCAACAGACAAACAGAAACCACCGGTATGAATACACAGGAGATAATGGAACAAATGGGAGACACCTGGTGTGGGGAGGAGACAAGCACAAGACAGGTGAAATAGATCAGGGTGTGACAATGTTGTCTAGCTCATGTGCTCTCACATGTTGTCTATGTGCTGTGTTCTTGTGCTCTCACAATGATCGAAATACATGTTCAGCATTAAATCTGGAGACTCTGAGGAGTCACATAGACATGAGCACCGAACGTGTTAACATGTACTAGTTCATTAGATTCACACAGGGAATAACAATCAGTAAAATCTAGAAGGTGATTCTGGAGAGAGTAGCGTATAGCGTGTGATAACAGTTCAATGAGCAGGTCCAGCCATCATAAAGCAGTGATAGCAGCTACTTTATTGTGTTTGTGAAGGAGCAAGAGAGAAAGGGTTACAGGTGCTAGTCTAGAGGAATTTGGACACACTTGGACATCAATCCCAGTCAGACAGAGCACACTGACTCTACCTGGGAAGAGGGTCTATGGACATTCCTGAACACTACACTCTTAGAAAAAAGGGTTCCAAAAGGGTTCTTTGGTTGTCCCCATAGGAGAACCCTTTTTGACTCCAGGTAGAACTCTTTTGGGAACCATGTAAACTCAGTAAAAAAAAGAAACGTTCCTTTTTCAGGACCCTGTCTTTCAAAGATAATTAGTAAAAATCCAAATAACTTCACAGATCTTCATTGTAAAGGGTTTAAACACTGTTTCCCATGCTTGTTCAATGAACCATAAACAATTAATGAACATGCACCTGTGGAACGGTCGTTAAGACACTAACAGCTTACAGACGATAGGCAATTAAGGTCACAGTTATGAAAACTTAGAACACTAAAGAGGCCTTTCTACTGACTGAAAATCACCAAAAGAAAGATGCCCAGGGTCCCTGCTCATCTGCGTGAACGTGCCTTAGGCATGCTGCAAGGAGGCATGAGGACTGCAGATGTGGCCAGGGCAATAAATTGCAATGTCCGTACTGTGAGACGCCTAAGACAGAGCTACAGGGAGACAGGATGGACAGCTGATCTTCCTCGCAGTGGCAGACCATGTGTAACAACATCTGCACAGGATCGGTACATCCGAACATCACACCTGCTGGACAGGTACAGGATGGCAACAACAACTGCCCGAGTTACACCAGGAACGCACAATCTCTCCATCAGTGCTCAGACTGTCCGCAATAGGCTGAGAGGCTGGACTGAGGGCTTGTAGGCCTGTTGTAAGGCAGGTCCTCACCAGACATCACCGGCAACAACGTCGCCTATGGGCACAAACCCACTGTCGCTGGACCAGACAGGACTGGCAAAAAGTGCTCTTCACTGACGAGTCGCGGTTTTGTCTCACCAGGGGTGGCGGTCGGATTCGGGTTTATCGTCGAAGGAATGAGCGCTACACCGAGGCCTGTAATCTGGAGCGGGATCGATTTGGAGGTGGAGGGTCCGTCATGGTCCCACAGCAGATACTGACTGTTACTTCTGATTTTGACCCCCTCTTTGTTCAGGGACACATTATTCAATTTATCTTAGTCACATGTCCGTGGAACTTGTTCAGTTTATGTCTCAATTCTTGAATCTTGTTATGTTCATACAAATATTTACAAATGTTAACTTTGCTGAAAATAAACTCAGTTGACAGTGAGAGGATGTTTCTTTTTTTGCTGAGTTTAGAATCCTCTGTGCAAAGGGTTTGACATGGAACCCAATAGGGTTATACCTTGAATCGAAAATGGTTCTTCAAAGGGTTCTCCTATTAGGACAATCGAAGAACCGTTTTAGGTTCCAGATAGCACATTTTTTTCTAAGTGTACCTAGCAGCATGCTACATTAGACCAGTGCTCTTCTATCTTGGTCCTGGACACCAGCAAGGTTGCACATTTTGCTCTTGCCCAGCACTTGCATATGTGCAACCTGCCATTGTGAGGTTGCATGTGTGTAATAAACGTGTAATAAACAAGGAACATAATTTTTTTATATAACGAATCACCAGCTAGATGCCAGGTGTACAAGTTACAACACAAGAGAGTGTCATTTAAGCATGTGTACTGTAGGAGTTCTGTTCAGCTCAAATTGGGCCATGGACTTTGTGCAGTGTAGACACGTTTGGGCCTTGGAATTGGAATTATCAATAGATTGTAATTATGTTCTTATGTGTACATTGCCCTCTGCGAGCCATCTTATCACTGCCCCACCTAGATTAAGCACTGGGAGAAGCCTGAGCTGGGTCACTGCTATCAGTGGATGGCTTAAAGCTGTTGACACTCAACCAGTTCAATTACCTGTTGAGAAATAGTCCTGTGCACCTGCACATGTACACCCAGGCAAACAAAATCACTAAAGTGTACAATCACCACACAAACATTCATGTGTATGCAAGCACAATAATTGTACACAAAGAAGGTCATCAGATGCTGTTCAGCCACGTTATCTACCTCCACATTGTTTGTATAGAATGGTAACTTTTTGTCTTCTATATTATATATTGTATTACCTTCTCTTTTTTTTAATCAACTATTGTGCTCTTGTTATTTTCTTACTATTTGTATTACTTGTATTAATCTACTTTGTATATTGATAGTTTTGCTACTGTATATTGTATATTTAAGCAATATGCCCGAGGGTTTGTGATATATGGCCAATATACCACTGCTATGGTCTGTATCCAGGGACTCTGCATAGCGTCGTGACTAAGAAAGGGGAAAGGGGGATACCTAGTCAGTTATACAACTGAATGCCTTCAACTGAAATGTGTCTTCCACATTTAACCCAATCTCTGAATCAGAGAGGTGAGGGGGGGCTGCCTTAACCGACATCCACGTATTCGGTGCCCGGGGAACAGTGGGTTAACTACCTTGCTCAGGGGCAGAACGACAGATTTTTAACAGCTCGGGAATTCGACTCAGCAACCTTTCGACAGCCCTTAGCCCTGGTATATTGGCCATATAGCACACCCCCGCGGGCCTTATTGCTTAAATATACAATATACAGTAGCAAAACCATTATATAAAATACAAGTTTTGTCACACCCATGATATATGGCCTCCTATACCATGGCTGTCAGCCAATCATCATTTAGGGCTCAAACCACTCAGTTTATAATGATAGTTTTGCTACTTCACATTTATTCTGCACTGTTGAGGAAGAGCTGGAAGTAAGCATTTCACTGTATCGTTACGCCCGCTGTATTCTACGCATGTGGAGGGAAAAAAAGTAAAGGGGTCTGAGTACTTTCCAAATGCACTGTATATCTACTGTACACAGAAATCGTGGCCAATTACTTCCTGTTTTAGTCATGTTTTTAGCAACGTTTGTATGGGTCAAACAAAAACACTCTAATGATTGGTTGACAATAGAGCCTCCCACAATGCAGGTGATGACTGCAGGATGAAGTTGGTGAAGAGCAGCTGCAGAAACTTGCAGTTGACTGTAGTCAAAACATCATGACCTTTCAATGATTTTTGGAACGTTCATGCAGTCGACATTTAGGAGCATGCCCTGGTATAGAAGCTTCTCTCTCTCTCTCTCTCTCTCTCTCTCTCTCTCTCTCTCTCAAGATATTTTCCTAGACTCTATACCTCTTTTCCATTTTCTCCTGACTTTTTTCCTCTGTTGCATATGCAGTCAAGGCTAGATAGTTGTGTCATTGTCCATTTCCATAGACAGTAACCTAACACACTAGAAAACATTTCTCAGTCCTGGATCAGGTTTAGTTGTCATTTTCATTCAGCTGTTTCCACAGGAAAGAAAAGGGAGGGAAAGAAAAGAAAGAATGGAGGTAGGAGGAGATAAACTATTTCTATAAAGCGATAGAAACGGTGGATGAGGTAAACAGAAACTTGGCTCAGGACGCCAACAGATTACTGCATACCTTAGAGGTCTATTCTCACATACACGCCTCACTGAGATGTATGTTCAGCACACACACACTGACTCACACACACACAAACACACATACACAGAGCAGAAGGATCAACACACACATCAAAGCATATAAACACATACTATGTCACATTTATTTCATAAGGCACATTTTATATCGCTATTGTTCACTTCCCGCAGGGTACAATCCATCAGGTCCATTGATATTGTAATAATGCTTAGCTTAAGAATACTTTTTCTGTGATAAATGAAAAGAGTAAATAAAGAGTTTAATTCCAAAACGCTATATATCCATTTTCAGAAATGTTGGTAAATTAGCTTTTTTGGTGTAAAGAATTTACCAAAGAGATTGGTGTGTTTTTTCCACCTCTAATCGTGGCATGGGGTTGTTCAGTAACAGACATGTATTTATTTGAAATCTATCACTGGATGGTTTCATTTCAGAGATACAAAGAACCACATTTTGCTGCAAAACAAGATATATTCGCCTCACTCTCAGAAGAAAAAGTAGCATTCAAGGATTTACACAGTCAAATGTGACAAATAATTACATTTGTAATAAAGAACTGAACAAATGATACATTTGATATCAATAATAAAAAAAAAATATATAAAAAATGATCAATACAGTAATATGAGATCTGGGCTCTGGTCAAAAGTAGTGCACTACATAGGGAATAGGGTGCCATAGGGACAGGACCTAAGTCTAACCAAACGCTATACCATTAGAGGTTAGATTCATGTTGGTTGAATTTCTATGTCAAATATACAGGATACGAACATTCCATTCCAGCTTAATAATGGATGTACACTGAGTATACCAAACATTAGGAACACCTTCCTAATACTGAGTTGCATCCCCCTTTTTGCCCTCACAACATCCTCAATTCGTTGGGGCATGGACTCTACAAAGTGTTGAAAGCGTTCCACAGGGATGCTGGCCCCTGTTGACTCCAATGGTCCCCACAGTTGTGTCGAGTTGGCTAGATGTCCTTTGAATGATGGACCATTCTTGATACACATGGGAAACTGTTGAGCGTGAAAAACCCAGCAACTTCGCAGTTCTTGACACAAACGGGTGCGCCTGGCACCTACTACCATGCCCTGTTTAAAGGCACTTAAATCTTTTGTCTTGCCCATTCACCCTCTGAATGGCATACATACACAATCCATGTCTCAATTGTCTCAAGGATTAAAAATATTTCTTTAACCTGTCTCCTCCCTTCATCTACACTGATTGAAGTGGATTTAACAAGTGACATCAATAAGGGATCCTAACTTTCACCTGGATTCACTTGGTCAGTCTATGCCATTGAAAGAGCAGGTGTTCTTAATGTTTTGTATACTTAGTGTATAGCGTTTTGCAACAAAACCCTCATCTAAAATCTTTGGAAATAAACTTTTGAATATAAACTGTAATGGGTACAACGGTTGGATAAGTATTGTGCAATTACAAAGAAATACATACAATCTAAGCTATTAATACATATTGAAGCCAATGAAATCATAAAAAGTGATTGAGTGCAATTAACGTTGTTCAGCAAACATTCACTGATTTATGCTGTTCCTCTACAGTGGCCATGCACTGCACTAGTCTGGGAGACCAATATATGAAAATAACCCAGCTTTCCTACCTCTCTATTTCACAGACATGACTCCAACATCTGCAGTATTAAACCTGATGATCTGGTAAATGTTTTGTTTTTATTAACCAAAAAACAATCCACATCTTACAAAGGTGTGCATGAATCATAACATAATTACGGTATGCCATAATGAATCTTTATCAGAAATCACTCAATCATCAACATTTGAAAACAACATGTATCACATAACAAGAATGATTTGATGCGGATAAATATGCTCCAGTGTCAAATCTTAAAACACACACCACACACACGCGCACACACACACACATATATGCGCACACATGCACAAGCACACACTGTACACATACACACACAGTTACGGGTGAAGAAAAACAAGCTTGAAGAGATGCCTGAGAAAAGGCTGTGATTGGTACGTTTCTATGGCATGGCTGTTAGTCGTTATCTCCGACCCCTGATATGAGTTCATGGCACGCAGTGCTTTTATAGGGCCTTGTAATCTAGAGCTCTGTGCCACATCTTCAACGGCTAAGAAAACAAACCACTGCCTGACCAGTGCCCACGGTCACGTATAGGACAAATAATCAAACAACCAACCAATCAATCAATCAATCAATCAATCAATCAATCAAATTGAAATTCTATTTCATTAAATTAAATTTGGATCAATTTTAGGATAGGAGAAAAACTTTCTTCACCCCATAGCTGCAATGTAGGACCAGCTGTCCCTCAATAAATAAAGTGTGAGTCATTTAACTGCTTATAATAATTGGGGCACATGCAGACGCAACTCTGGCCCATTGTGTAATAAACCATTTATTAACTTGTAATAAATATGATCCATGCATCATTTACCTTCAATGAATTCACTGTTTACCACATATTTACAACACTTGTCTAATTGCTTACCAAGTATTGATAAGGGATTATAGATCTCTAGAGAATACATTGAAATAGGTATAGACCTAGTGTGCTAGCAGAGGAAATCAAGTACTGATTTGATGCAGATCAAAATCGGCATGAATTATATTTCCTTAGTTGCGTGACATGTATGAGTATATTTACTTCTGCCTATTATCCTTCACTGATGCCAGAGGCTCAGTCGGACTATCAACTGCCTCCTGACCTGTTGTTGACTTTGTTTTCCTCCTGCACTGCACCACCTTATTTACCTAAGGCCAGATGACATCAGTACAGAGCCAAAGTTCAGATTCAAATCACAACACTTCACTCTAACATGGAGGCTATACAATCATACCTGACTCACCATGAATACACCTCACAGATTTGACAAGTTTCCAGGAAGCTTGTTAATGAGTAGCTATTTTTTTTAAACTCTTGACCATATCATATGGACACTGGGGTTAAAAAATGTCAAGAGGTGCAAAGTGAGAAAGACAGAAAGACAAAATAGCCATTTCTAGGGAGGAGCTGTGTTTTGTTAGCAGCTTGCATGGAGAGCGATAACATACAAAAGAAGCACAGAGACAATTGACACAAACACATAGGCACACTCTGTTCTGAAAGTCGGCTGACGCACAGCAAACAGGTTCTGCACATATGAAACTGGTTTTGTCTCTATGGTCAGATTGACAGCACTGATTTAGGTGAGCGCAAGAGATGCACCATTGACTCTTTTATGTACACAACTCTGTGGGATTGGTCACTGCTAAAATAAAATAAAAACACTACAGCATGTAGATTGATTGTGAATTAACACAGCGAGAAAAACATATAGGACATATGGGCACCGGTGACACAACACTGTTGACTCTTTTTTTGCCTATAACAACATTTCGTAAGCAATGTATATTTTTAGTGGTGTTCAACTTCCTGGGCCTAAAAGTGGGATTATTGACAAAATAATAGGCAACATTTTTGGGCATAAATTAAACTATTTGCCCAAGTACAATTTGTGTGGTTAAAGTCAAATAGAAAACATAATGGCTCATAAAATCGGGGGATTAGGAAGTAATTGGAAAGACATTGCAGTCTACTCAATTTGATGGCGAGCACAATACAGACACGGAACCTACCTTCTTGGGTTTGAGCGCAGGTAAACTGGAGCCATGTTAGCGTGACGCACAGCGCGAGCACCTGCCGGAGACCTGTCATCCTCATTCGGACAGTCGACATAATGTATCAAACATTACGAGCTCGGAGAGATGTACAATATCGACCAAACTCTACTATTATCCGACTGCTCAGGAATTGTAAAGCTACGAAATCCTTTGAATAAAAGTCCAAATCTACAGGTGAAGTCTTCGAATGTATCCCCTGCTATGTACAGTATCCCGAAGAGAAGAACAGTTAAAGTAAGTCAATTTAAAGTCGACTGAAGAGTCCTCTTGAAATGTTTATGTGAGGCAGAAGGCTACTCAGCAGAGTCCAATTGGTTAATACATTCCTTCAATTGACAGAAAAACGCTAAGAGTATTGACAAAAGTACACGCTATGAATAGGTTAAAGGCAAGTGTACATCGGTTTGACACAGAGTTCAACCTCTGATGTGGAAAATCATCACTAGTCACTGATTGGACCACAGACTGGTCGTTGAACCTATCAGAGGCAGATGCGCCTTCTGTAGGCTACTCTACAACAGTCTACATAAATCAAGTCTACAAAGTAGCAATGGATTATTATTGAACAATCCTTCGTAGTAAATAAAGCTCTTTTTTCATGTGCTTATATTAGGCCTATTGGTCATGCTAGTACTGTATGATAAATCAAGATCATTTTTGTATCCTATTTCTGAGATATATTTAGAAATCCCTACATAATTCTATACCTAAATTATTTGAAGAAATAACTTGTAGACAATCTTGAAGCCCTACCGGTTAAATATGATGAACCACACACAACAGACTCAACATCATTTGGGCATCCTGGCTTCTCGCAGGGAGTCCTTATCCGGGCTAATGTAAGCCCACCATTGATAAATGGCTGCTTGTTGAGAGTTACATTGCACCGCTGTTCCCCATGAAGGGCTGTATTGTGCCTCGGTATCGTGGACTGGTTAATCAGTCTTTCTTTGAAGGGTGCTGGACCAGAGCTATCACAATGACCGCATTGTCAATGGGTCAAATTGACTTCTGAACCCTTACAAGCGCACGCACAGACGGGGCAAACATTCTTGCATTCTCTGAAACAAAATATCACATTTTATATTAAATGTTTCATATTGTTTTGTGTTTTTCTCAGTGTGAAAGTACATCAATATTCGGGCATGAATTCAACTATTCAAATGTAGTATTCTGTGACGGAGAGTAGGCTAATGAACTGATGATGTTATCCTAGTAGTGGAACAGGAACTGTATATGAATATACTCTTTATAGTTCATACCGTCATCATAGTGGTTATTGAATTTAAAAAATGGTACATGTATTTAGACTTCTCACTCACTCACTCACTCACTCACTCACTCACTCACTCACTCACTCACTCACTCACTCACTCACTCACTCACTCACACACACACACAAGGGGTACACAGCTCAAATTGAGGCACATTTCTGGTTTGGCAAGACAAAGAACAACATAATCTCCTCTCTTTGGCTAGTCACTTGAGCTTTATGCAAACACAGTCTGTCTGAGTGGGTGAGCCAGCTAAACAACTGCTCTACTGAAACTGGCTCTGCCTGTAGCTCCAGTCTGTGTGTGCGCGTGTGCGTGTGTGTGTGTCTGAGTCAGTGATTGAACAGACAGGCACTGATTACAGTTTTTCTCAATCACATGCAAGCATTTTTGGGATCTGTGTTGATACTTATCAACAGCAGAACAGCAATGACCAAATGCTCAAATACATTTACTGAACGTGGGATAATTTTCTCTCCCGAGTTGCGTCTCTCAGAACCCCTTTTGCGAAACTTTAAATACAAATGTCATCAGTGAACTTAAAAAGTGTTTTGTTCACAGAATATGAACAAATTGTTTTCATCGGAAGTGTAATTGTGTTCTAAATCACCCCATCAGTGTCATACAATATAGGGAAAGATCTAGTCAATGGGGACGGTCTAATTTCTAGGATTTTTACAATATTGCGGACATGCGAAGGTGTCATAATCTCCAACATTGTGACTTTCCATTATTGAGCTGCGCTTTGGTGTGGATTGAGGCCTATACATTCATATCAGCTGTGTTTCTTCAATGTATTGACCTTTCCTTATTTCTATTGTGGATTGTGTTTCTGTATGCCAATGGAAAGTCAAAAAATATATAAGAAAATCAGACAATAGAATTGATTGTGATGATGCTGTTGAATAAATCCTGCATACAATGTGCTCATTTTTTATTTGACTTTTTATCAGGAATAGATTTTGATTTGTTTGGAGAAATATGCATAAAAGGAGGCACATTTCTTGCCCATAATGCTGCACCTTTGCATAGATGTACTTCCACTTTTGAAAGAAAATGTATTGATCTATTGGAATTGTTAAAAGACAGACTAACTTTCTGTTTTGTGTGCTTGGACTCAAGAGATAAATATGGTTGTGTTCATCTTTTTGCAGGCAGTTGTGTTCTTTTTATGAATGTATTTACAATTTTGACGGTATAATATAGTTTTGATGAATATATTCCTGTTTTGAGAAGACAATTACATTTTGAAATTTCATTTACTGTTTTGCAAAAGGCCACAGAGTTCTTGTTGTGTTTTGTCGATGACGTTGTTCCAAGAAATGTACGTGATTGAGAAAACTGTAAAGAACAACACTGAACAAAGTATTTTGGGCTAAATCACCTGCAATTAAGCATGTGACAAATCTAGTTTTAGAATAATAATGATCATTTTAAGACTTTTTTTGTAACTAAACACCCAAAAGACCCCAAATGTTCCTATTTGTGGCATTGCCACATGTATAAATCTACTCTTGTTATGCATTATGCTAAAATAAAAAGTAAACATCTCACTATAGCCAGAGGTTCTATCAGGAAGTTATTCTCAAAGATCTTATCATTTTCCGAAAAGGACCTCTTGTTTCGTCTTGGTTAACAGTGATGTATGGGGTCAAATACAATAAACAAAGATGAGACAATTAAAAGCAAGCATGTAGGGGTTGTTTTACAATGTCTTTATGCAGCTAGACAAAAAATTACTTCACATTAGGCCAGGCAATGAAACATTTAAGAGGCAAATGTCAATGACATTTTCGTAATGCATTAGCCAGTGAGAGACGTGTGCTGGTGAAGACTGACCTCTTCTGGCCAGCATGAAGAAATAACTTCAGTGATTGTTGTCTGACTCTAGGTTAGATGTAACGGAGCACTCCAGGGTTATAGACAACATCGTCTGAAAGTTGATTGTATCTAATGTCACCCCATCTGTCAGAGCCTGTGAGTCAGGTCATACAGAAAACTGATTTATTTTTGACACAGCAGGATCTTCCTTTGTTTTATAACATCACTCTACAGCCTTACAAGGTAGGATGTCCATGACACCCCTGAGACTTGGTCATCATCACAGAACAATTCTTCAATAAGTAATTTATGTTATTTTCCCCATTGATTATCATTATTTATGTTCATTTATGTTCACAGACACAGTCTAAACCATACATTATTTTTAACCCAAGCACCAAAAATCGACTACCCAAATTGAACCAACCACTCTCTTTAAACACAGGAACCCAAAGGAACACAGAACAGACAACTCTTGCTAACTTATTTTGCACAGTGGAATAAAATACAACATTTTCATAGAAGGTATTAAGAAATTGTAGGCTGATTATATAGAAAATTATATTATAGATATTATATTCACATCCTCATACAGATGTAGAATCTTAATTTGATCACTCTTTTATTGATGAAAATGTTCCTGCACAGCATGAAATGCAAACTTGTAGTTTATTCAAGGTTTAAAAAGGCTTCTAAAGTTGGTAATTTCCACTTTAACATTTCAGACTTGATTTGACCTAATGTAAAATGTATCAACCCCTACAAACATGTACATGAATTATAATCCATATAATAATTCCAATTTCCTGTTGCTGCAGGATTATTTTCCAACTGTAGCAATCTGGCTCTTAATTAAGATCCGACAGCTGTATGGTTGGCAAGCAAACCAATTTGAAATGAACATTTCTTATAATACTATAAGGCTAAAAAACTCTTTTTTTTCAACACATGTAACATACTGTAGATGTTGTATGTACAGCGCCTTCAGAAAGTATTCACACCCCTTGACTTTTTCCACAAGTTGTTGTATTACAGCATGGATAAAATGTATGACTACATAATTCCACTTTGACATTATTGGGTATTGTGTGTAGGCTAGTAACAAAAAAAATCACAATTTAATTCAGGCTGTAATACAACAAATTGTGGAAAAAGTCAAGTGCTGTGAATACTTTCTAAGGGCACTGTACAGAACAAAAAGATTTCAAAACATGCATCCTGTTTATAACAAGGCACTAAAGTAATACTGCAAAAAATGCGGCAAAGTAATTCACTTTTTGTCCATAATACAAAGTGTTAAGTTTGGGGCAAATCCAATACAACACATTACTGAGTGCCACCCTGTCACGTCCTGACCAGTAAAAGGGGTTATTGTCATTGTAGTTTGGTCAGAGCGTGGCAGAGGGTGTTTGTTTTGTGTGTTTCGGTGTTTTTGGTTTAGGTTCTATGTTTAAATCTAGTTTTCTATTTCTATGTTGGGGTTTTGGTAGGACCTCCAATTAGAGTCAGCTGGTTGTCGTTGCGTCTAATTGGAGGCCATATTTAGTTGAGATTTGTTTCACTTGTGTTTTGTGGGTGGTTATTTCCTGTATAGCCTGGGAGCCTTATGGAACTGTTATCGTCGTTTGTTTAAGTGTTTTCTTTAAATAAATTAAGAAGATGAGCACTTACCCGCTGCACCTTAGTCCTATCCTTACGACGCCTATGACAGAACCACCCACCAAAAAAGGACCAAGCAGCGGAAGAAGGAGCAGCAAGAGAAATATTTGGAGTCGTGGACATGGGCGGAGATCTTAGACGGAAAGGACCCTGGAGGCAGGCTGAGGAGTACCGGCGACCGAAGGAGGAACTGGAGGCAGCAAAGGCAGAGCGGCGCTACTATGAGGTGCTGTATAGGCCCAAAGGCAAGTGCGAGAAGCAGCCCCAAAATAACATTTTGGGGGGGGGGCACATGGGGAGTTGGGCAGAGTCAGGGTGGAGTCCTGAGCCAACTCCCCGTGCTTACCGTGGGGCGCGGGTGACCAAAAGAGCACCAAGCTATGCAGAAATGCGCACGGTGTCGCCCATACGCACGCACACTCCGGTGCGGTCAGTAAGGGCTCCACAGCGTTGCCGGGCGAGAGTTGGCCGGCAGCCAGGGAGAAGTGCGCCGGCACAGCGCATCTGGCCACCAGTGCGTCTCCTCGGTTCAGCTTACCCTGCGCCTGCTCTATGCACGGCAGCCCTCACTCTCCAGCACAGCCCAGTTCGCCCTGTGCCGGGCTACAGTGACCACTCAGCCAGGACGGGGTGTGCCGGCCCTGAGTTCCAGACCCAGTGTGTCCCGTGCCCGCTCTGTGCACCCAATCTCCTGTAAGTCTCCCCAGTCTGGGGAGACCGGTCCCAGCTCCACGCAGGAGGCCTCCAGCGACGCTCCTCAGCCCTGAGCCTCCAGCGACGCTCCTCAGCCCTGAGCCTCCAGCGACGCTCCCCAGCCCGGGGCCTCCAGCGACGCTCCCCAGCCCGGGGCGTCCAGCAACGCTCCCCAGCCCGGGGCCTCCAGCGACGCTCCCCAGCCCGGGGCCTCCAGCAACGCTCCCCAGCCCGGAGCCTCCAGCGACGCTCCTCAGCCAGGAAGCTCCAGCGACGCTCCCCAGCCTAGAGTCTTCTGAACGGGAGCTACGCCCAGAGCCACCTCCGTAGTAGGAGGATTGGAAAGTGGGGGGTGTAGCACAGGGACCGTCGTTGACAGTGGCCACCCTCCCTTCCCTTCCTTTAAGTTGTTGTTGTGGGGTTTTTGAGGTGCTTTCGGGGTCTGCACGTTTGGGGGGGGGAGGGTACTGTCACGTCCTGACCAGTAAAAGGGGTTATTTGTCATTGTAGTTTGGTCAAGGTGTGGCAGGGGGTGTTTGTTTTGTGTGTTTTTGGTTTAGGTTCTATGTTTTCTATGTTTGAATCTAGTTTTCTATTTCTATGTTGGGTTTTTGGTTGGACCTCCAATTAGAGGTACCTGGTTGTCGTTGCCTCTAATTGGAGGCCATATTTAGTTGAGGTTTGTTTCACTTCTGTTTTGTGGATGGTTATTTCCTGTATAGTCTGTGCACCTTATGGGACTGTTTCGTCGTTTGTTTCTTTTGTTTAAGTGTTATTTCTAATAAATTAAGAAGATGAGCACTTTACCCGCTGCGCCTTGGTCCTATCCTTACGACGCCTATGACACACCCTCTATATTTTCAAGCATATCGGTGGCTGCATCATGTTATGGTATGCTTGTAATCGTTAAGGACTGGAGAGTATTTCAGGATAAAAAATGTACGGAATGGAGCTAAGCACAGGAAAAAACCTAGAGGAAAACCTGGTTCAGTCTGCTTTCCAACAGACACTGGGAGATTAAAATGTGAAGTCTGCATATTTGGGGACCGTATTTCATTTATTTTATTCAATTCAGTCTGGTATGAGAACGGTAGCACCTATCTGCAAGAGCAGGGTGTCTGCGGAAAGCTGAGTATCTTGGCTATTCATCGGTGCCTTCAAAACTTGGTATGACTTACTACCATATATGGGCATACGAATTTATAAGGGCAGGCCGAGCTGATTACCTCATTTGAAGATGACTGCTACTTACATTAGCGTTGTGAAGAATAAACAAAATAAACACGGAATACGTTAATACACACCAAAAACCGGGACTCCACAGATCATGAGGATATCTTATTTGTCTGCCTGTGACCTACCATTATTGATCACCAGCCCCGAGAGTCAAAACGTTTTCACCAAACAGCAAACATCTTACAGGGTAATCTTTGATTTGGTCTGTGCTATAGCTACATGGGGGTATCAAATGAATCCTTAGGTTGGTAGGAACAAATATAGCCTATTGCCAATATTATCTGATGATGTATGACTTAATGGAAACATCAAATGTCCACCGAGTGACTATATCTTTGCGCATCAAAAATATGACGTTGCCTGCTTACGCGCTGTAGGCATCCATATCCCCTGTATGTCCCCCGACACCACCACAATGTTTGAGAGAGGTTGGTGTTGTAGAAATTTAGTTTTATAGTGAACAATAACTTTTAGGCACATCCAGTGTGCAAAAAGAGTGCAATTACCACACTCGTACACTTTGGAGAGGTTGAAATCTACTTGAAAATATATGGCAAGACCTAAAAATGGTTGTCTAGCAATGATCAACAACCAATTTGACAGAGGTTGAAGAATTTTGAAAAGAATAATGGGAAAATGTTTCACAATCTCAGTGTGGAAAGCTCTTAGAGACTTACCCAGAAAGACGCACAGGTGTAATCGCTGCCAAAGGTGCTTCTATGGGTGTGAATACTTATGTAAATTAGATATTTCTGTGTTTCATTTTCAATAAATTTGCAATAATGTCTAAAAACATGTTTTAATTTTGTCATTATGGGGTATTGTGTGTAGATGGGTGAATTAAAAAATAATATTTAATCAAGGGGTATGAATACTTCCTGAAGGCACTATATGTGAATATTTGACAGTTTGGTTTGTTAGATACAGTATACTGGTAGATACAGTATACTGTATAATAGTGTTAAATATTACAACACTCACCAAAAAGTGTTTTTGACAGTAAACTCTGAGTTTGGCTGGTATCATTGGTGTAAGAATGGCTTACATCTGGACAAGTAGCTAAATCAGACTGTTTGATGTGTTCATGATTCCTGAGAGAATACAATTAGAGGGAAGTTTGAGATCCGGTATTGTTCTGGTAATGCAGTGAATATTCTCAGTGAATTCCATTTATATTGTTATTAGCTTTAGGTGTTAACATACAGTATCTGGCATGTCAAATTGAAGAAAGGACCCCTGCAAAAGAGGACAAATACAAAGATAAATTGTTTCACCCTGCTTATTTTTAAGTAACAAACTGTGCAAACAATTAATTAAATACATTAAATGAACATCAAATAAAATAGACACCGTCATTAATAAATACATCAGCCAAAGTCAAATTCAATTACACTCAGCTATCAACTTGGACCCTTACGTCTTCCCCTGATTCAACTCAACACTGAGACAAAAGGAACTCAAGTAAGAGCAGCATGATGCAGTTTGACTCCTAACTAGGACAGGCAGGTAGGCAAGCAGTAGCAACTTGTGTTAGTGAGGTGAGGTGTGAACATCTTCATGTATTAGTGTCTGAGTCAAACTACAGGACATCATTTCCAATACTGACATCACACACCTTACTACTTGGCTAAAAGAGACACCCAGCAGTGATGCATCTATTTATCCAGTTATAGGACAATACATTGAGTGTGAGAGAAGCTGTATTTTAACTGTTGGCAATCTAAGCATCCAGCTATCTATTGTGACTATCTATTACACAGAAAGCAGTGCAGTTAGGCCATGCAGTGCTAGCACAATTAGGTTAGAGGAGACCAGTCCATATCCCCATTAAGTATTGTATATTCACCTGATCACAGTGGAAGCATGGGAGGGCATACAACTAACCAGTGGCGTGTATTCAAGGATGTCAGGGGAAGCCAGGCTTCCCCCAAAAAATTACCAAGAAAAAACATACAAAATAATGTATCTTAAATCTCTCTATGTTTCATAAATGTCCTTCAATTCGCAAGAGGCTGAATGTATCTCACCGGAGAAAGTATCCAAGTGAACAAAACAACACCCCTCTGTCTCTGTATGTATAGCTCATCTATGCTGTCTGGTCAAAAATAGTATGAAATTGTTGCCGCTCGTAGCATTGAGTGCAAGGGAAGCCAGCGAGCATTTGGCCTCCTTTGATAAAAAATATCAATAATAATAGCCAATGAGTGTTGAGCTAAACTGAGTGAGCTCAGCTGTGAATGCTCCTTGCGCACCACAAAAAAAGTGTCAAGGGAAGCCAGTTTGGATTTGGATTCACACCAGTAACATCACATTAGAAGCCAAACATCATTGACAAAAAAAAATATTTGTTGCATTTCATTGTGTCGTTGGACCCCGGAGGCTAGCTAGCTGGCTAAAATCGTCTCTTTCCTAAATTAGTTATGGATCGAGATAGGGATTTGGACTTGTGGTTTTACTTAATTCTCTGTTCTGGCCAATGATTATAACAACGATTCTAATCCAACCAATACATTCATACATTGTGCCCCTGGCCTGAGAAGATAGAAGTTCAACAGGTAGCTAGATGTAGTAACATTAGGCTAATGTTAATTATCTGGCCTGGTGCATCATTGCCCATGAAAGGAAGTTAGGCTAGCGAGCAAGCATTTTAGCCAGGTTTTTTTATTTAATATTTATTTAACTAGGCAAGTCAGTTAAGAACAAATTCTTATTTACAATGATTGCCTACACCGGCCAAACACGGACTACGCTGGGCCAATTGTGTGCCACCCTATGGGACTCCAAATCATGGCCGGTTGTGATACAGCCTGGATTCAAACCAGGGTGTCTGTAGTGATGCCTCAAGCTCTGAGATGCAGTGCCTTAGACCGCTGCGTCACTTGGGAGCCCCCCAGATATCCCCCAGATAGCCATAAAAAAGCCAGACTAGGGTTTGCAACTGCACATGGGGACAAAGATCGTACTTTTTGGAGAAAATGTCCTCTGGCCGGAGGGACTGGTGCACTTCACAAAACAGATGTCATCATGAGGAAGGGAAATTATGTGGATATATTGAAGCAACATCTCAAGACATCAGTCAGGAAGTTAAAGCTTGGTCACAAATGGGTCTTCCAAATGGACAATGACCCCAAGCATACTTCCAAAGTTGTGGCAAAATGGCTTAAGGACAACAAAGTCAAGGTATTGGAGTGTCCATCACAAAGCCCTGACATCAAAGAAGATTTGTGAGCAGAACTGAAAAAGCGTGTGCAAGCAAGGAGGCCTACAAACCTGACTCAGTTACACCAGCTCTGTCAGGAGGAATGGGCCAAAATTCACCCAACTTATTGTGGGAAGCTTGTGGAAGGCTACCCGAAACGTTTGACCGAAGTTAAACAATTTAAACACAATGCTACCAAATACTAATTGAGTGTATGTAAACTTCTGACCCACTGGGAATGTGATGAAAGAAATAAAATCTGACAGAAATAATTCTCTCTACTATTATTCTGACATTTCACATTCTTAAAATAAAGTGGTGATCCTAACTGACCTAAGACAGGGAATTTTTACTAGGATTAAATGTCAGGAATTGTGAAAAACTAGGAGACAGGAGACAGAATGGTCATTATGGCCAAACAGTAATATTTTTATTTCCTCAGACCAGAGGACATTTCTTCAAAAAGTATGATCTTTGTCCCCATGTGCAGTTACAAACCATAGTCTGGCTTTTTTATGGCGGTTTTGGAGCAGTGGCTTCTTCCTTGCTGAGTGCCCTTTCAGGACTCGTTTTACTGTGGATATAGATACTTGTGTACCTGTTTCTTCCAGCATCTTCACAATGTCCTTTGCTGTTGTTCTGGGATTGATTTGCACTTTTCGCACCAATGTACATTCATCTCTAGGAGACAGAACGCGTCTCTTTCCTGAGCGGTGTGACGGCTGCATGGTCCCATGGTGTTTATACTTGCGTACTATTGGTGTACAGATGAACATGGTGCCTTCAGGTGTTTGGAAATTGCTCACAAGGATGAACCAGACTTGTGGAGGTCTACAATTGTTTTTCTGAGGTTTTGGCTGATTTCTTTAGATTTTCCCATGATGTCAAGCAATGAGGCACTGAGTTTGAAGGTAGGCCTTGAAATACATCCACAGGTACACCTCCAATTGACTCAAATGATGTTAATTAGACTATCATAAGCATCTAAATCCATTAGCATACCACCCTGCCTCCCACTGCTGTCTTGCTTCTGAAGCTAAGCAGGGTTGGTCCTGGTTAGTCCCTGGATGGGAGACCAGATGCTGCTGGAAGTGGTGTTGGAGGGCCAGTAGGAGGCACTCTTTCCTCTGGTCTAAAACATATCCCAATGCCCCAGGGCAGTGATTGGGGACACTGCCCTGTGTAGGGTGCTGTCTTTCGGATGGGACGTTAAACAGGTGTCCTGACTCTCTGAGGTCATTAAAGATCCCATTGCACTTATTGTAAGAGTAGGGGTGTTAACCCCGGTGTCCTGGCTAAATTCCCAATCTGGCCCTCATACCATCATGGCCACCTAATCATCCCCAGCTTACAATTGGCTCATTCATCCCCCTCCTCTCCCCTGAAACTATTCCCCAGGTTGTTGCTGTAAATGAGAATATGTTCTTAGTCAACTTACCTGGTAAAAATAAATTACAGAATTTTCCAAACTGTCTAAAGGCACAGTCAACTTAGTGTATGTAAACTTCTGACCCACTGGAATTGTGATGCAGTGAGTTAATCTGTCTGTAAACAATTGTTGGAAAAATACTTGTGTCATGCACAAAGTAGATGTCCTAACCGACTTGCCAAAACTATAGTTTGTTAACAAGAAATTTGTGTAGCTGTTGAAAAACGAGTTTTAATGACTCCAATCTAAGTGTATGTAAATCTCCGACTTCAACTGTATATAAAAAAAATAAAGGGAACACTTAAACAACACAATGTAACTCCAAGTCAATCACACTTCTGTGAAATCAAACTGTCCACTTAGAAGCAACACTGATCGACAATTCATTTCACATGCTGTTGTGCAAATGGAATAGACAACAGGTGGAAATTATAGGCAATTAGCAAGACACCCCCAATAAAGGAGTGGTTCTGCAGGTGAGGACCACAGACCACTTCTCAGTTCCTATGCTTCCTGGCTGATGTTTTGGTCACTTTTGAATGCTGGCGGTGCTTTCACTCTAGTGGTAGCATGAGACGGAGTCTACAACCCACACAAGTGGCTCAGGTAGTGCAGCTCATCCAGGATGGAACATCAATGCGAGCTGTGGCAAGAAGATTTGCTGTGTCTGTCAGCGTAGTGTCCAGAGCATGGAGGCGCTACCAGGAGACAGGCCAGTACATCAGGAGATGTGGAGGAGGCCGTAGGAGGGCAACAACCCAGCAGCAGCACCGCTACCTCCGCCTTTGTGCAAGGAGGAGCAGGAGGAGCACTGCCAGAGCCCTGCAAAATGACTTCCAGCAGGCCACAAATGTGCATGTGTCTGCTCAAACGGTCAGAAACAGACTCCATGAGGGTGGAATGAGGGCCCGACGTCCACAGGTGGGGGTTGTGCTTACAGCCCAACACCGTGCAGGACGTTTGGCATTTGCCAGAGAACACCAAGATTGGCAAATTCGCCACTGGCGCCCTGTGCTCTTCACAGATGAAAGCAGGTTCACACTGAGCACATGTGACAGACATGACAGAGTCTGGAGACGCCGTGGAGAACGTTCTGCTGCCTGCAACATCCTCCAGCATTACCGGTTTGGCGGTGGGTCAGTCATGGTGTGGGGTGGCATTTCTTTGGGGGGCCGCACAGCCCTCCATGTGCTCGCCAGAGGTAGCCTGACTGCCATTAGGTACCGAGATAAGATCCTCAGACCCCTTGTGAGACCATATGCTGGTGCGGTTGGCCTTGGGTTCCTCCTAATGCAAGACAATGCTAGACCTCATGTGGCTGGAGTGTGTCAGCAGTTCCTGCAAGAGGAAGGCATTGATGCTATGGACTGGCCCGCCCGTTCCCCAGACCTGAATCCAATTGAGCACATCTGGGACATCATGTCTCGCTCCATCCACCAACGCTGCACCACAGACTGTCCAGGAGTTGGCGCATGCCTTAGTCCAGGTCTGGGAGGAGATCCCTCAGGAGACCATCCGCCACCTCATCAGGAGCATGCCCAGGCGTTGTAGGGAGGTCATACAGGCACGTGGAGGCCACACACACTACTGAGCCTCATTTTGACTTGTTTTAAGGACATTACATCAAAGTTGGATCAGCCTGTAGTGTGGTTTTCCACTTTAATTTTGAGTGTGACTCCAAATCCAGACCTCCATGGGTTGATAAATTGGATTTCCATTGATTATTTTTGTGTGATTTGGATGTCAGCACATTCAACTATGTAAAGAAAAAAGTATTTTATAAGATTATTTCATTCATTCATATCTAGGATGTGTTATTTTAGTGTTCCCTTTATTTTTTTGAGCAATATATATATATATATATATATATATATATATATATATATATATATATATTATATATATATACAGTACCAGTCAAATGTTTGGACACACCTACTCATTCAAGGGTTTTTCTTTATTTTTACTATATTCTACATTTTAGAATAATAGTGAAGATATCAGAACTATGAAATAACACAAATGGAATCATGTAGTAATCAAAGAAGTGTTTGACAAATCAAAATATGTTTAATATTTGAGATTCTTCAAAGTAGCCACCCTTTGCCTTGAAGACAGCTTTGCACACTCTTGGCATTCTCTCAACCAGCTTCATGAGGTAGTCACCTGGAATACATTTCAATTAACAGGTGTGCCTTGTTAAAAATTCATTTGTGGAATTTCTATCTTTCTTAATGCGTTTGAGCCAATCAGTTGTGTTGTGATAAGGTATACAGAAGATAGCCCTATTTTGTAAAAGACCAAGTCCATATTATGGCAATAACAGCTCAAATAAGCAAAGAGAAATGACAGTCCATCATAACTTTAAGACATGAAGGTCAGCCAATCTGGAAAATTTCAAGAACTTTGAAAGTTTCTTCAAATTCAGTCGCAAAAACCATCAAGCACTATGATGAAACGGACTCTCATGAGGACCGCCACAGGAAAGGAAGACCTAGAGTTACCTCTGCTGCAGAGGATAAGTTCATTAGAGTTAACTGCACCTCAGATTGCAGCCCAAATATGGGGAAGATGGGCGGCACCTGGAGGGGGGTTGAGACAAGCACAAAGACAGGTGAAACCAATCAGGTTGTGACAACATCATCTATTCAGAGGAGACTGCATGAATTAGGCCTTCATGCTTGAATTGCTGCAAAGAAATCACTATTAAAGGACACCAATAAGAATAAGAGACTTGCTTGGGCAAAGAAACACGAGCAATGGACATTAGACCTGTGGAAATCTGTCCTTTGGTCTGATGAGTCCAAATTTGCGATTTTTGGTTCCAACCACCGTGTCTTTGTGAGATGCAGAGTTGGTGAACGGATGGTCTCCGCATCTGTGGTTCCCACCGTAAAGCATAGAGGAGGAGGTGTGATGTTGTGGGGGTGCCTTGCTGGTGACACTGTGATTTATTTAGAATTCTAGGCACACTTAACCAGCATGGCTACCACATCATTCTACAGCGATACGCCATCCCATCTGGTTTGCGCTTAGTGGGACTGTCATTTGTTTTTCAGCAGGACAATGACCCAAAACACACCTCCAGGCTGTGTAAGGACTATTTGACCAAGAAGAGTGATTGAGTGCTGCATCAGATGACTTGGCCTCCACAATCGCCTGACCTCAACCCAATTGAGATGGTTTGGGATGAGTTGGACCGCAGAGTGAAGGTAAAGCAGCCAACAAGTGCTCAGCATATGTGGAAACTCCTTCAAGACAGTTGGAAAAGCATTCCTCATGAAGCTGGTTGATAGAATGCCAAGCGTGTGCAAAGCTGTCAACAAGGCAAAGTGTGGCTACTTTGAAGAATCCAAAATCTAAAATACATTTGTATTTGTTTCATTTTTTGGGGGATACTACATGATTCCATATGTGTTATTTCATAGTTTTGATGTCTTCACTATTATTCTACAATGTAGAAAATAGTAAAAAAAAAATTAAGAAAAACCCTTTTGACTGGTACTGTATGCATTTACATTTACATTTTAGTCATTTAGCAGACGCTCTTATCCAGAGCGACTTACAGTAGTGAATACATACATTTCATTTTCATTTCATGCATTTTTTTAAATGTTTATGTCAATGTTGAGCATCCCCCAAAACACATACTTCCACCATTTTCTGCCTGTGCAGACAACATTGTAATAGCTCCTCAGTTGGTCCAGATGGTCAAACCTGCCAATTTTCTTGTTGTAATCCATTACAAGCTTTGGAACAGATATACTGTAAGTTCCTACCTCCTTTAAAAACAACTCCAAAACCACCCTTGCCACTGTCACTTTAGGCCCTGGCTGTGTGGTACAAGGGTGAATGGTGGGACTTGGGGCAGACACACTCCACAGAAACGTAGGCTCCCCTCTCGGGTGTGCTCTCCCTTTTCCCTTCCCTCCTCCTTTCCCTCTGCTTCATCCTCTTCTCCCTCTCCCTCTTCCTCCTCTTTTCCATGTTCCTCTTCCTCCACTCTCCTCTTCCTCTCTTCCTCCACTCTCCTCTCGCGCTACACCTCCCTCCTTGCTCCACATCTCTATCCCTCCAATAATCTCTAACTCCTCTTCCTCCCTGCCTTTTGCTGCTGAGCCCTGACTCTCAACATCACTTCCCTCATGTTCACTGACATAGAGGAACAGAGTAACAGAGGGATAAACAAATAGTATACAATTGTGGTCAGGAACATAATCTTTCCCTCTCACACTTTTTCTCTCTTCCTTTTTCTTTTTCTAAACCATACACATACTCTCTTCTTAATAAGGGGTTTCCATAATAAATTGTGTGATACAGTTACACGCCTCCCATTCTCCCCACACACTCGTTCTCTCTCTGTGTGTCTCTCTCTCTTCCATTCAACTCGTGCTTTCTTGCCTGACAGACTAACTACTGAGTTCGCCAATGTTAGCTGATTAGTTACGAAGCTGGGACAGTTTCCACATGAATTGCATCAGTAGAAACTGGACAAAACAAGCAACTTGTTAGCAGGCTATGTAAATCTGGCTATGTAAATCCAACTCATCATATGAGCTCCACTGCATGGGCATCTACTAAGCTGTCAAATAGCTAGGCTGTCAAATAATAGGAAAACGAGGCAATGTATAGCCTATGAATATGTGCACCTAGCAAAGATGACAAACCATAACCTATGCCCAACAGATTAAAAAAAAGATTGCTCTAGTCTTCACTTCGGTGGCTAGTTAGCTGGTTGTCTATATAGCTAGCTAGTGAAAGTGACAGCTGAGGTTGACGCTTAGTGTGCACAACCCTAATTTGCTGCAACACACAACTTTTCTTGCCTGACAGACTAACTAGTTAGCTAGCTAGCGATAGCAAGCAGCTTGGGCCTTTTCCATATGAATTACATTGGTAGAAACAAGACAAAACAACCAACTACACTGAACAAAAATATAAATGCAACATGTAAAGTGTTGGTCCCATGTTTCATGAGCTGAAATAAAAGATCCCAGAAATGTTCCAAATGCACAAAACGCTTATTTTTCTCACATTTTGTGTACAAATTTGTTTCCCCGTTAGTGAGCATTTCTCCTTTGCCAAGATAATCCATTACATATCAAGAAGCTGATTAAACAACATGATCATTACACAGGTGCACCTTATGCTGGGGACAATAAAAGGCCACTCTAAAACATGCAGTTTTGTCACACAACACAATGCCGTAGATGTTTCGAGTTTTGAGGGAGCATGCAATTGGCATGCTGACTGCAGAAATGTACACCAGAGCTGTTGCCAGAAAATGAAATGTTAATTTCTCTACCATAAGGTTGTTTAAGAGAATTTGGCAGTACGTCCAACCAGCTTCACAATTGCAGACCACATGTATGTCATTGTGTGGGCGAGCGGGTTTGCTGATGTCAATGTTGTGAACAGTGGTATGGGCAGACATAAGCTACGGACAGCGAACACAACTGCATTTTATCTATGGCAATTTGAATGCACAAAAACACAGTGACGAGATCCTGAGGCCTACTGTAAGGCCCAATTTTTAAGGTATCTGTGACCAACAGATGCATACCTGTATTCCCAGTTATTTGAATTCCATAGATTAGTGCCCAATGAATTTATTTCAATTGACTGATTTCCTCATATGAATTGGAACTCAGTAAAATCAAGGAAATTGTTGCATGTTGCATTTTTATATTTTTATTCAGTATAGTTAACTGACTATATACAGCTAAACACTGCAATTATTTCCTTGAGACAGAGAGCAATCATTCGAGCTCTACCGCTGATGTGCTCGCCTGTACCAACCAAGTTATCATGACATGACTTGCTATTCCCCAACTTTCACAGCATCAAACAACATCAACAATGCCAAACATATATCTGCTGTTTACTTATTTCACTTACCTCGAAATCTTCGCTTTTCAAAGTGCAAGGACGAGTCCGAATCCGTATCACCAACCAACATACAGTACCAGTCAAAAGTTTGGATAGACCTCCTCATTCAAGGTTTTTTACATTGTAGAATAATAGTGAAGACATCAAAACTATGAAATAACACATATGGAATCATGTTGTATCCAAAAAAAATTGAAACAAATACAAATGTATTTTAGATTTTGGATTCTTCAAAGTAGCCACCCTTTGCCTTGCTGACAGCTTTGCACACGCTTGGCATTCTATCAACCAGCTTCATGAGGAATGCTTTGCCAACAGTCTTGAAGGAGTTCCCACATATGCTGAGCACTTGTTGGCTGCTTTTCCTTCACTCTGTAGTCCAACTCATCCCAATCCATCTCAATTGGGTTGAGGTCGGGTGATTGTGGAGGCCAGATCATCTGATGCAGCACTCAATCACTATTCTTGGTCAAATAGTCCTTACACAGCCTGGAGGTGTGTTTTGGGTCATTGTCCTGTTGAAAAACAAATGATGGTCCCACTAAGGGCAAAACAGGTGGGATGGTGTATCGCTGCAGAATGCTGTAGTAGCCATGCTGGTTAAGTGTGCCTAGAATTCTAAATAAATCACGACAGTGTCACCAGCAAAGTATCGCCACACCATCACATCTCCTCCTCCATGCTTCACGGTGGGAACCACACTTGCAGAGATCATCCGTTCACCTACTCTGCGTCTCACAAATACATGGCGATTGGAACCAAAAATCTCAAATTTGGACTCATCAGACCAAAGGACAGATTTCCACAGGTCTAATGTCCATTGCTCGTGTTTCTTGGCCCAAGCAAGTCTCCTCTTCTTTTTGGTATCCTTTAGTAGTGGTTTCTTTGCAGCAATTCGACCATGAAGGCCTGACTTCACACAGTCTCCTCTGAACAGTTGATGTTGAGATGTGTCTGTTACTTGAACGCTGTGAAGCATTTATTTGGGCTGCAATTTATGAGGCTGGTAGCTCTAATTAACTTGTAATCTGCAACAGAGGTAACTCTGGATCTTCCTTTCCTGTGGCAGTCCTCATGAGAGCCAGTTTCATCATAGCGCTTGATGGTTTTTGCGACTACACTTGAAGAAACTTTAAAAGTTCTTGAAATTTTCTGGATTGACTGACCTTCATGTCTTAAAGTAATGATGGACTGTCGTTTCTCTTTGCTTATTTGAGCTGTTCTTGCCATAATATGGACTTGCTATTTTAACAAATAGGGCTTTATTCTGTATACCTTGTTACGACACAACTGATTGGCTCAAATGCATTAAGAAGGAAATAGATTCCACCAATTAACTTTTAGCAAGGCACACCTGTTAATTGAAATGCATTCCAGGTGACTATCTCATGAAGCTGGTTGAGAGAATGCCAAGAGTGTGCAAAGCTGTCTTCAAGGCAAAGGGTGGCTACTTTGAAGAATCTAAAATATTAAATATATTTGGATTTATTTAACACTTTTTTGGTTACTACATCATTTCATATCTCTTATTTCATAGTTTAGATGTCTTCATATTATTCTCCAATGTAGAAAATGTTGTTTTTTTTAAGTATAAAGAAAAACCCTTGAATGAGTAGGTGTGTCCAAACTTTTGAGTGGTACTGTATATACAGTCTCTTTCACAGTGAAAAGTCATGTCCGCTTCGGCGATGTCATTTTCTGTAATGAAGTTTAAAAAAAATTGTGAAAAGTCAAATGACAGCATACCCTGTTTCCGGTTTCTGGTTGATGACAACAGCCACGCGAATACGATACCAGATTGTTTGCAAGATCATTTTGCGAAACAGACACATATTATTGTTAGAAAAACAAGGCCGTTCACAGCCGCTGTAGTAAATTAAAGAAACCCCGTCGAGGGCCACTATGGGTTCTAAAGGGAATATTAATTCTGTTTTTTCAGGGGGTACTGATACTGCTGAGGCTTTTAGAAGACTCACTACTGCCCTCAACCGACACAAATAATGTAACTGCACCGTTACCTATCAGCAATTGACTTCTGGGATGCTGGCGGAATGTTTAAGGCGGGCTCTTCGCAGTCACTTCGGCGACACAGGTCCGCGGGTCGACTGCATCGTTATCACCATATTATAACAACACATCAGCCTTAACTGGCGTCTAGCCTATATATACACACACAGTACCTCCGAATCTCTATTCGACCGATTGTCTGTGGTGGTCAGTCGTTGGTGCTTGCTGTTCTACGGCTTCACGGAAGTTAGTTGGACAGTTTTCCAAAAGTTCGGAAGTTAGTTGGATAGTTTTAAAATGAAAGCCAAGACTGGGGTCATCCTAGTCTTGCTAGCTGCTTTCGTTTGTGTTGCAGCACAGGAAGGCGAATCCGAGCAAAATGTTGTGGAAGAGTTATTGGTGGAAACCTTGGTGAGTTCTGTCTTTTTCTGTCAATCGTAGGCTATAGAGCGATAGGAAAGTGGCGACTCTTGCACAAACCGAATGCCATTCATTGTAACGTTCAGACCAAATTGAAACATTGTATCAGTTTTTGGTTGTTATAATTGTCAATGTATCGCATATTTTGTGTAATAAAACGATGCATTCGTATTTATTTGCAATTCAAATATCTCACTTTTTTTCTTCTTCTTCTAAGGTGAAACCCGAAACTTGCTCTATAACGTCAGAAATGGGAGACACGCTACAAATCCACTATACGGTAAGCAAAAAGGAGTGGAAATGAATGGCCTAAAAAACATTTTCAATTTCGAAGGTATAGGCACCGCCCTGTTTGACTTCAGACCTAGCCTGCTTATTGAGAGATGTCAACTACATTTTTTGGAAAATGTGAACGAAATCTGGTCAAAAGTGTGCTCTGCATTTTAAATGATTCTGATTCATTGCACGTCAATTAACTTGACTATAGTCAATACAATGTTGTCTGTGGCAGAGTAACAAGTTACCGTGTTTCATTTGAGACTGGGAAATTCGTGAATGTGACATCAAATATTATCAGATAAAAAACACTTTCTATTTTGCATTACACATCGTTTGTATTCATATCTGGGATGGCAAGTAAACTGCAATGTTTTACCCCATGTGGCGAAAAAAATGACACGTTTTATGCGTGCCAGACATTCTACTCGGTGCTGCGATGGGGAGGTGCAACACGTCAGCACTCCTGCTCCGGCTGTGAGTAGGGCAGTAGTCCAACCGAAACTCGTCACTCATGAAGCGTCATGCTTGAGTTTGACCATTGCCTCACCTGACATACAGCCACTCCTATAAAGACATTTGAGAAAAGTCTGTCAAGTGTTTAACATTTTAATGTGACTTGCAGGGAATGCATCTTAAACTTCTATTTAGATTCTAATCACTGCTTGCATGCAAAATCCCTCTTTTAACATGCGTCTTCCATTCATATTGTTCCAATGCTCTGAACAGGGTAAACTACTTGCTGATGGCAAGGTGATTGACTCATCACTGTCCCGGGACCCTCTTGTTGTTGAGCTGGGAAAGAGGACAGTTATCCCTGGTAAAATCACCTAACTATTCAAATTGCCTGTATTAGACCTGATATTGATCACACAAAATAACAAGAACACTAGCTTATGTTTCAAACAGCAATATACCTTCAGATTTAGCTCACACCAGCAGTGCAGTGTTTTTGTTATCGCATCAGTCACTGTATAAAGATAACATGAAATACTGTATCTCCAACAGGTCTGGAACAGAGTTTGGTAGGAGTTTGTGAAGGGTAAGTAAACAGTCAAGGTCTGCCAATACAACGTTTTGAAGGGGACATGTAGCATTCATTTACGTAAGAGAACCACTTTCACTAGGAAATCAAAAATTATATTATATGAACTAGGATAACTACTTTAAAATATAGATACTTCCAGTATGTGAAGCAATCAAAGATCCTGTCTCAAATGACTGTTAAAATGATGTCACAAAAAATAGTAGTGGAAAACATGCAAACCTATAAGAATAGGCTTTTTCTGTCTTATGTTCCTCCAGACAAAAAATCAAGACCACTATTCCGCCACACCTTGCCTATGGAAAAAGAGGATACCCTCCAACTATCCCAGGTACTAAAAAAACACATGTGCATATACACACACGTACATAGTGCCGTCAGAAAGTATTCACACCCCTTGACTTTTTCCACATTTTGTGTTACAAAGTGGGATTAAAATGGATTTAACACATTTTATTGGTCAACGATCTACACAAAATACTCTAATGTCAAAGTGAGGAAAGAAATCTGGAAAAATGAAACACCATGTTGATTGAATGAGTATCCAAACCCCCTGAGTCAATACATGTTAGAATCACCTTTAGCAGTTATTACAGCTGTAAGAGCTTTGCACACCTGTGTTGTACAATATTTGCACATTTTATTATTTAAAAAATAAAATAAAATCTTCAAGTTCTGTCAAGTTGGTTGTTGATCATTGTTAGACAGCCATTTTAAAGTCTTGCCATACATTTTCAATCCAATTTAAGTTCAAACTCTAACTCGGCCACTCAGGAACATTCGCTGTCTTCCTAGTAAGGAACTCAAGTGTAGATTCGGCCTTGTGTTTTAGGTTATTGTCCTGCTGAAAGGAGAATTTGTCTCCCAGTGCCTGTTGGAAATCAGACTGAACCAGGTTTTCCTGTAGGATTTTGCCTGTGCTTAGCTCTATTACGTTTGTTTTTATTCTAAAAAACTTGCTAGTCCTTGCCGATGACATGCATACCCATAACATGATGCAGCAACCACCATGCTTGAAAATATGAAGAGTGGTACTCAGTGTTATGTGTTGTGTTGGAATTGCCCCAAAAATAATGTATTGTATTCAGGACATAAAGTTAATTTCTTAGCCAAATGTTTTACTTTAGTGCCTTATTGCAAACAGGATGTATGATTTGGAATATTTGTGTACTGTACAGGTTTCCATTTCACTCTGTCCTTTTAAGGAAAGGGAAAGGGGGATACCTAGTCAGTTGTACAACTTCTGCATTTAACCCAACCCCTATTTAGGTTTAGTATTGTGGAGTAACTACAATGTTGTTGATCCATCCTCAGTTTTCTCCTATCACAGCCATTAAACTCTGTAACTGTTTTAAAATCACCATTGGCCTCTTGGTGAAATCCCTGAGCGGTTACCTTATTCTCCGGCAATTGAGTTAGGAAAGATGCCTGTTCTTTTGTATTGACTGGATGTATGATACACCATCCAAAATGTAATTAATATCTTTACCATGCTCAAAGAGATATTCAATATCTGCTTAGGTTCCCTTCTTTGCAAGGCATTGGAAAACCTCCCTTGTCTTTGTGGTTGAAACTCATTGCTTGACGGAGGGCCCTTACAAATAATTGTATGTGTTGGGTACAGAGATTATGTTTTATTTTACCAGGTAAATTGACTGCGAACACATTCTCATGTACAGCAACTACCTGGGGATGAATGAGCCAATTGGAAGCTGGGGATGATTAGGTGGCCATGACGGTATGAGGGCCAGATTGGGAATTTAGCCAGGACACAAGGGTTAACCCCTACTCCTACGATAAGTGCAATGCGTTAATGACCACAGAGAGTCTGGACATCCATTTAACGTCCCATCCAAAGATGACACCCTACACAGCAATGTCCCCAATCACTGCCTTGGGGCATCAGGATATTTTTGGGGGACCTGAGGAAAAAGTGCCTCATACTGGTCTTCCAACACCACTTCCAGCAGCATCTGGTCTCCCATCTAGGGATCGACCAGGACTAACCTGCTTAGCGTCGAGGCAAGCTAGCAGTGAAATGCAGGGTGGTATGCTGCTGGCCAGGTAGTCACTCAAAAATCATGTTAAACACTTATTGCACACATGCAACTTATTATGTGACTTGTTAAGCACATTTTTACTCCTGAACTTATTTAGGCTTGTCATAACAAAGGGGTTGAAGACTTATTGACTCAAGTCATTTCTAAAAAACATAATTCCACTTTGACATTATGGGGTATTGTGTGTAGGCCAGTGACTCATCTCAATATAATAAATTTAAAAGTCAGGTTGTAACACAACAAATTGTGGAAAAAGTCAAGGAATGTGAATACTTTCTGAAAGCATTGTACACACTCAATAATACAAAGAAACAAACGCTAAATAAATACTGCATTTCACCTTGATGACACTGCCCTGCCAGTCATATGGACGTAAACTGGAGCCACGCGATGACACGTGTGTCCCACAACGACTCGTTGGAAAAGCATGCAGTTTATTAGGATACAGATGAAATAAGTTATGAGCTGGATGCTCCATTCCAATAAGTATCAAGGGTCTTATTATGGTGAAATGATCATCGACGCTTGGCTGCCGTTTGGCAAATACAAATAATCTCGCTTTTGTTGTCCATAATAATCTCTTCATGCAGACTATACCCACACTGTATATGCGAGCTGTTGAGCTGTTGGCTAAAGCGCATGTGGAAATACCAGTGGGCACACCTGCTACATAACGAACAAAAATGTGAGAACCATCAGTAGAGTTGTAAATGCGATGGAAACAATTTAACTTCATTTATTATTTGGTACATGGGATTTGAACTGCAAATTGTATCTTTGTGCAGTACGTCATCACGCACAGGCTTTTATCCCCAACAAGTCAATTTGATGGAAATGCATCTGGTGGGAAATATTGTTGTGATGCGTATTTTAGAATATTCGTATGAAAATATGTCGCCAATTGGATGGAAACCTAGCTACTCTCAGTTTAAAATCCTGTGCAAGTGATATAAAACACCAAATATTAATTGGTATACTGTATGTAATTACAATATGATTACATATTCACTGTTAGCATATGCTGAAATTTTATTACAATACAATTTAACAAAGTGCTGTTTTGCTTTATATTTACTGCAGCAATCTGTCAATTATGGTGCACTGTGGAAAAAGGTGTGGGAGGGGAAATAATCTTTGGCTCATTAACATATTTCAAGGCATGCCTTGTAAGTGGCTATATTTGTTGCACCCATTAGTGAGAATGCTGTACCAATTGAACTGATGTGGTAGTAGTGCCCATACAACTTCCATGTGTATAAGGGACAAATCTGAGTGTCAGCAAGTAATTATGTGTTTTCCTAAATCCTTTTGGTCTGTTTACCCTGTAATCATTTCCAGTTTGGAAGCCTTTGTTTACACCTCTAGAAGTGCAAGTGATATATAATATGCTGTAATATAGACATGTATTTTTTTATTTAACCAAGTAGGCCAGTTGAGAACAAGTTCTCATTTACAACTGCGACCTGGCCACGATAAAGCAAAGCAGTGCGACAAAAACAACAGTTACACATGGGATAAACAAACATACAGTCAATAACACAATAGAAAAATCTGTATACAGTGTGTGCAAATGAGGTAAGGCAATAAATAGGCCATAGTGGCGAAGTAATTACAGTTTAGCAATTAACACTGGAGTGATAGATGAGGATGTGGAAATACTGGTGTGCAAAAGAGCAGAAAAACAAATATGGGATGAGGTAGGTAGTTGGTTGGATGGGCTATTTACAGATGGGCTGTGTACAGCGGCAGGTAAGCTGCTCTGACAGTTGATGCTTAAAGTTAGTGAGGAAGATATGAGGCTTCAGCTTTTTGCAGTTCGTTCCAGTCATTGGCAGAAGAGAACTGGAAGGAAAGGCGGCCAAAGGAGGTGTTGGCTTTGGTGATGACTAGTGAAATATACCTGCTGGAGCGCGTGCTAGGAGTGGATGTTGCTATGTTGACCAGTGAGCTGAGATAAGGCGGAGCTTTACCTAGCAAAGACTTATAGATGACCTAGAGCCAGTGGGTTTCGCGACGAATATGTAGCGAGGACCAGCCAACGAGAGCATACAGGTTGCAGTGGTGGGTAGTAAATGGGGCTTTGGTGACAAAATGGATGGCACTGTAATAGACCGCATCCAATTTGCTGAGCAGAATGTTGAGGGCTATTTTGTAAATTACATCGCCGAAGTCAAGGATTGGTGGATAGCCAGCCCTACGAGGGCATTTTTGGCAGCATGAGTTGCAAAATAGGAAGCTGATTCTAGATTTAATTTTGGATTGGAGATGCTTAATGAGTCTGGAAGGAGAGTTTACAGTCTAGCCAGACACCTAGGTATTTGTAGTTGTCCACATATTCTAAGTCAGAACCGTCCAGAGTAGTGATGCTAGTCAGGAGGGCGGGTGCGGGCAGCGATCGGTTGAAGAGCATGCATTTCGTTTTACTAGCATTTAAGAGCAGTCCGAAATGGTCGGCAATCTGTTTGTTCACCTGGCTTTCGAAGACCTTTAGAAAGGCAGGGCAGGATGGATATAGTTCTGTAACAGTTTGGGTCTAGAGTGTCTCCCCCTTTGAAGAGGGGATGACCACGGCTGCTTTCCAATCTTCAGCAATCTCAGACAATACGAAAGAGAGGTTGAACAGATTAGTAATAGCGGTTGCAACAATGGCGGTGGATAATTTTAGGAAGAGCAGATCCAGATTGTCTAGCCCAGCTGATTTTGTAGGGATCCAGATTTTGTAGCTCTATCAGAACATCAGCTGTTTGGATGAAGGAGAAGCCGGGAGGGTGGGCTTGGGCCAATTGCTGCGGGGGGTGCAGAGCTGTTGGTTGGGGTATCCAGGTGTTTCCATGGCCAGCCGTAGAGAAATGCTTATTGAAATTCTTGATTATCGTGGATTTATCGGTGGTGAGTGTTTCCCAGCCTCAGTGCATTGGGCATTTTTGGAATTTTTGGAATTAGTGCTGCAGGATGCAAAATTCTGTTTAGGAAAGCAAAGGTTAGCTTTTTCAAACTGACTGTGTATATTGGTTCCTGACTTCCCTGAAAAGATGCATATCGCTGAGAACGCCACAGGATGGTTTTGTGCTGGTCAAGGGCAGTCAAGTCTGGAGTGAACCAAGGACTATATCTGTGCTTAGTTCTACATTTATTTTTGAATGGGGCATGCTTATTTATGATGGTGATGAAAGCGCTTTTAAAGAATAACCAGGCATCCTCTATGGGATGAGGTCAATATTCTTCCAGGATACCCGGGCCAGGTTGGTTAGAAAGGCCTGCTCGCTGAAGTGTTTTAGGGAGCGTTTGACAGTGATGAGGGTGGTCGTTTGACCTCAGACCCATAACGGACGCAGGCAATGAGGCAGTGATCGCTGAGATCCTGTTAAGCATATCCCAGTTTAGGTCACCTAACAGTACGAACTCTGACAATAGATGGGGGGCAATCAATTCACATATGTTGTCCAGGGCACAGCTGGGATCTGAGGGGGGGGTCTATAAAAAGCGGCAACAGTGAGGGACTTATTTCTGGCGAGATGGATTTTTAAAAGTAGAAGCGTGAACTGTTTGGGCATAGACCTGGATAGTATGACAGAACTCTACAGTAGATTGCAACTCTGCCCCCTTTAGCAGTTCTATTTTTACGTAAAATGTTGTAATTGGGGATAGAAATTTCTTGATTTTTGGTGGCCTTCCTAAGCCAGGATTCAGACACTGCTGGGACATACCTAGTAGCCAACCTGCTTGCACCAATCCCATGGAATTACAGTAAAATACCAACATAAAAATGACAGTAGCATTTACTTACAATATAGTAGGCAAATTATACAGTATTGTACTATATTACAGGAAGCTGGTGGCAAGTTACTGTGAATATTACAGTAACATATTTGCCACTAGCCAGATTTGGACAAAGATACAACAAAAGGTATCTTGTTACCACAAAATAACTTGAAGACCAATCTATCCTTAAATGTCCGAACAGTCATTCTGATTCCCATGTAAAACAGCCTTTTATGTGACTAAAATATACCTCATGATATTTTTTGGGGGATAGAAATGCTAAATATTTTAGAAAGTAATGTTTCTGTCATGGCCAACTACCAGGAAGTTCGAAAAGACAGGCTGAGTGGGCGGGGAGCTCATATTCATGAGCTCACCTTGACTGACAGCTCTTCGAGATGCCTATGTCAAGAAACTTGGTTGCAGTAAAATCATCTCAAGCTAATTTGGTGATGCAACTCAAACATTGAAATTGCATCAATGATGTACTTTGTTTTTTAATACAACTTCTGTTTAGCATGTCTCTTGTGATGCCCCCCCCCCTTTGTTGTTGTTGTCAATCTGAGGTTTGACAGTCACACTCTGCAAGGCACACGTTGAATACAAACATATTTCATTTTTGAAGATCGTAAGAAATATTATATAAAGTGGTACCAGCACATGTGTTGTAACACTTTTTGCTTCATGCTATATTTGAGACAAGCTACTGATATTGTTTCAGTGAACAACAGACTTGTTATGGATGTCATGTATTGTTAAAATTGTTTTGATAAATGTTATAACTTTGTAATTATATAATTTCATTGTGTGTGTGTGTGTGTGTGTGTGTGTGTGTGTGTGTGCATACACCCATCATTTAGGGTTGAGCCCGGCCCCGAACTGCAGTCAGGGGCTTCTCGATGAAAGGGGAGAAATATAGTGCATCCGGAAAGTATTCAGACCCCTTGACTTTTTCCACATTTTGTTAAGTTACACCCTTATTCGAAAATTGATTTTTTTTTTTTTAACGATCTACACAATACCCCATTTATGACAAAGCAAAAACAGGTTTAGACATTTTTGTATATTTAAAAAAAATAAACATTGTGGTGGAATTATTGTAATCAAAAGGAGAGACTTTTAGATTTCTTAAACAATCAAACTTGATTATTTAATTAGTGTAGTAATGGAGCTGGTCGGTAATCACCCCTGGAGGGGATCACTGAGAACTCAACAAGCTGGTCGGTAATCACCCCTGGAGGGGATCACTGAGAACTCAACAAGCTGGTTTGAGCCACAGCATTTTGTAGCAAAGTCCATCCTCCTTCAGTCTACATGACACACACCAGATGTATGGAATGGGTCACAAGGTTAAGATTTGTATAAAAGATACTTATAATTCAAAGCATACAGTATCTGCTGTAAAAACAGTTCTCATTGTGTAGAGACCAGTGTCTGGCCCCCCAAATCCATACTGGAGCCATCTCCCCCTGTTACCCCAGTACAGAAACATTAATTCATGCTCTGGAATGCGGTATCCCCAAAGACAGTGTAAATCTCCTGTCAGTGTTCTCCCAGAGGCCAACTTTCAGTTCACACAGACACTAGAGTTATAATAACCCTCTATTCTGTTGCATAAAACAACCATTTGATACAATAAAAGTATTGACTATCTTGTAATTTCCACCATAACATTTACACAAGTATTCACACCCTTTACTCAGTACTTTGTTGAAGCACCTTTGGCAGCGATTACAGCCTCGAGTCTTCTTGGGTATGACGCTACAAGCTTGGCACACCTGTATTTGGGGTTTCTCCCATTCTTCTCTGCAGATCCTCTCAAGCTCTGTCAGGTTGTATAGGGAGCGTTGCTGCAGAGATGTTCGATCGGGTTTAAGTCCGGGTTCTGGCTGGGCCACTCAGACATTCAGAGACTTTTCTCAAAGCCACTCCTGCTTTGTCTTGGCTTTGTACTTAGGTTCGTTGTCCTGTTGGAAGGTGAACCTTCACCCCAGTATGCAGTCCTGAGCGGTCTGTTCATCTTTCCCTCGATCCGGACTAGTCTTCCAGTCCCTGCCGCTGAAAAATATCCCCACAGCATGATGCTACCACTACCATGCTTCACCATAGGGATGGTGCCAGGTTTCCTCCAGACGTGAAGCTTGGCATTCAGGCTAAAGAGTTCAATCTTGGTTTGAGAGAATCTTGTTTCTCATGGTCTTAAGAGTCCTTTAGGTGCCTTATGGCAAACTCCAAGCGGGCTGTCGTGACTTTTACTGAGTGGCTTCCGTCTGGCCACTCTACCATAAAGGCCTGATTTTGGTGGAGGGCTGCAGAGATGGTTGTCCTTCTGAAAGGTTCTCCCATCTCCACAAAGGAACTCTGGAGCTTTGCCAGTGACCATCAGGTTCTTGGTTACCTCCCTGACCAAGGCCCTTCTCCCCCGATTGCTTAGTTTGGCTAGGTGGCCAGCTCTAGGAAGAGTCTAGGTGGTTCCAAACTTCTTCCATTTTTAAGGATGATGGAGGCCACTGTGTCCTTGGGAACCTTCAATGCTACAGACATTTTTTTGGTACCCTTCCCCAGATCTGCGCCTCAACACATTCCTGTCTCGCAGCTCTTCGGACGATTCCTTCAACCTCATGGCTTGGTTTTTGCTCTGACATGCACTGTCAACTGGGGGACCTTTTTATATAGACAGGTGTGTGCCTTTCCAAATCATGTCCAATCAATTGAATTTACCACAGGTGGACTCCACAATTAAATTGTAGAAACATCTCAAGGATGATCAATGGAAACCAGATCCACCTGAGCTCAATTTCGAGTCTCATAGCAAAGGGTCTGAATACTTATGTAAATAAGGTATTTCTGGTTTTTTTTTCATACATTTTCAAAAATGTCTAAACCTGTTTTCGCTCTCTCATTTTGGGGTATTGTGTGTAGATTGAGGAAAAAAAGTATAATCAATTTTAGAATAAGGGTGTAATAGAAAAAGTCAAAGGGTCTGAATACTTTCCAAATACACTGTAAATATATTTGCCATACATTTGATACAGTACAGTCAATTTTTAGCACCAGTAGAGTAGCTATATAAACCCCGCCCCTCCTTAAACATGCCTTCTCCGATGTTGCTTACAAGGCAGTACTTATTTAAATATCAAGTTACAATTGGTGTATTAAAATGAGTGTTAGGGTGATGTCACCCTATCCCCTTAATAATTGGGTCATCATACTTTGATCCAAATATAATCTTTATATTTATCCAAATATAAACTTTAACTACAACATTTTCAGTAACGGTTACAGAAACGTTTTACTTGCTATGACTGTTTTTTTTTTTAAATCAACCTTAGTTTAACACACTTACCTAAATGAAGACTTGCAAAGCAAACTGATGGGTATCATTTCTAATCAGGTCTGCCCTCAAACTATTTGTATTTTGATCAAATGTGGCCTTTTTGGGGGGCAGAGCGCATTAGAATAATATCCAGGAGTGTGCTTTGCAAGTGTTAATTTTTACATTTGTCATTTAGCAGACAATGTTATCCAGAGTGATTTACAGTCAGTGCGTTAAACTACAGTAGATAAACAAGAACATATTAGTCATAGCAAGTAAAAAGATTGTTACCGTTAGCGAGTATGCTGTTGTAGTTAAGCAGGCTACTTGCACGTCTATTTTTGTATTGTAAAAATACAAAATACATTGTATTCCAATTATACTGTTACAAAATACATGTTGGCACTAGCTGCATGCACTGTAAATCTGCAACAGTTTACTAATTACTGTTCTTCTAGTAATGCACTGTAAATTCTAGAAATACAGCATGTTGCTGTAGTTAGGTGTTCTAGTAATATGCTGTAAATTTGTGTTGCTCTAAAGGTCCTGTAAATATACCGTTATTTACTGGCTTCTGTGCTGCCAGTATTTTACTGTAAAAATGACAGGACATTTTTTTTACAGTACATACAACAACGTGACTCAGTTAGGGTTTCCAAGATTCCCTGATTTTCCATAAATCCAGATTGGAGGATTCTGCATTTCCCTGCTTATTCCCTCACAATTCTGGAAAGCTTCCCACCAGGATTTAAGGAAAACTTGGGTATATTGGGAAAGTTAATGGAATTTTTCAACCCTAAACCCAGTACTTGATCCTCCTCTCTTCTTCCCTCTGTCCTGTTAGCTGATGCTGCTCTAGAGTTTGAGGTGGAGGTGATGTCACTGATCCAGGCAACCCCATGGCAGAAGATGGTGAATGATGTCTTTCCCCTAGTGTGTCTGGGCCTGGTTCCCACTCTTCTGGGCATGGTGGGCCTCTACCTCTATAACAAGGCCAATGCCCAGCGGCCAGGAAAGAAGAAGGCCAAGGACAAGAAGAGCAAGAAGAAATGAAGGAGACTCACATAACTATTTAAATAATAAAATTAAAAACAATCTAGTTTTTTGTTTGTTATTATTGTATTAAATACTCTATTTTAATTTAATTAAATATATATATATTTTTTGATAGTTATTGTAAGACACAAAAATAGAATAAGGAATAGGATTCTGCCAGTAGGAGTGCATTCTACCAGTTTGAGTTCTATCTACTCTTAGTCAGTATACAACTTGAAACCCTTTTGAAGTTCATGTATGAGTGATGCTGTGTGTGATTGATGGCTTGCATGTGCTGCTTGCATGTGCTGCACAACATGTGCCACCTCTTGACAGTGTGGCGCATGCGTTGGGTGTCAGCAGTTGAAAGGCGAGGGTGGCTGTGATACCATCAGCAGGGGCTTGCGATGGTGGAGGATCTGGTCGCTAACAGAGATGACGTCGCAATAAGATCCGCAGCTGCTGGGTCACACAGGTCAGAGCTCCTCTCCCGTCCCAGACACAGCCGGTCCAGCAGAACCTTGTTATAACGTTTCCAGAACCACTCCAGAATCGATTAGTCCAGCATGGCCTGAGCACACAGGGTTATAAATGAGAAGTTAGGTGAGAGTCATGAAGATCAGATCAGTGTGTGTAATACAGTACTACCCATCCCTGTGCCAACTCCTCAGATGGCGGCTCATAGCATTAGCTCTCTCGTTGCTCTCCTCCTCAGCAGTGAGGGGTGTAGAAGGGCAGGACTTTCTTATGTTCTGTCTTCAGCTTATGACACATCTCAGCCAGACTTAGAAGCCTCTCCCCCTTATCCACACCATCGCACAGGGTGTGAGCGCAAATGTGAGAATGTATAGGAAGCGAGTAGTCAGTACACATGCTTGAATGTGTATAGTGTGCTGTCTATGTATGCATATGTCAGTCAAAAGGTGTGTATGTTTGGCTGCTAAACACACACATACGCACACTAAGGTACTGTATGCCTACACAAGCACCACACACTTCACTATTATCGAATAAACCCCCACTTCCTTTCATTCTGCTTGCAAATGTGCAATCTTTGGACAATAAAATAGAGGACCTACGTGGAAGATTAAACTACCAACGGGACATTCAAAACTAATATGGCTGAACGACAACGCTATCAACATACAGCTGGCTGGTTATACACTACACCAGCAGGATAGAACAGCAGCATCTGGTAAGACAATGGGTAGCAGACTGTATTTTTGTAAATGACAGCTGGTGCACGATATCTAAAGAAGTCTCGAGCTATTGTTTGCCTGAGGTAGAGTATCTCTTGATAAACTGTAGACAACACTACCTACCTAGAGTTTTCATCTGTATTCTTCGTAGCTGTTTACATACCACCAAAGTCAGAGGCTGGCACTAAGACAGCATTGAACGAGCTGTATTCCGTCATAAGCAAACAAGAAAACACTCACCCAGAAGGGCGGCGCTCCTAGCAGCCGGGGACTTTAATGCAGGGAAACTTAAATCCGCTTGACCAAATTCTATCAGCATATTAAATGTGCAACCAGTGGGTAAAAAAACTCTGGACCACCTTTACTCCACACAGAGACGCATGCAAAGCTCTCCCTTGCCCTACATTTGGCAAATCTAACCATAATTCTATCCTGATTTCCGCTTACAAGCAAATATTTAAAGCAGGAAGCAGCACTCGGTCAATACAAAAGGGGTCAGATGAAGCAGATGCTAAAATACAGGACTGTTTTGCTAGCGCAGACTGGAATATGTTCTGGGATTCCTCCGATGGCATTGAGGAGGACACCACATCAGTCATTGGCTTCATCAATAAGTGCATCGATGACGTCGTTCCCTCAGTGACCGTACGTACATACCCCAAACAGAAGGCGTGGATTACAGGTAACATCCACACTGAGCTAAAGGCAAGAGCTGCCGCTTTCAAGGAGTGTGACTAAGGAGCTTATAAGAAATCCCGCTATGCCCTCCGACGAACCATCAAACAGGCAAAGCGTCAATATAGGACTAAGCTCGAATCGTACTACACCGACTCCGACGCTCGTCAGATGTGGCAGGGCCTACAAAGGGAAGCACAGCTGAGAGCTTTCCAGCTACACGAGCTTACCAGACGAGCTAAACTACTTCTATGCTCGCTTCGAGGTAAATAACACTGAAACATGCATGAGAGAACCAGCTGTTCTGGAAGACTGTGGGATCACGCTCTCCGCAGCCGATGTGAGTAAGACCTTTAAACAGGTCAACATTCACAAGGCCGCAGGGCCAGATGGATTACCAGGACGTGTACTGCGAGCATGCGATGACCAACTAGCAAGTGTCTTCAATGACATTTTCAACCTCTCCCTGTCCGAGTCTGTAATAACATGTTTTAAGCAGACCACCATAGTGCCTGTGCCCAAGAACACTAAGGTAACCTGCCTAAATGACTACCGACCCGTAGGACTCAAGTCTGTAGCCATGAAGTGCTTCGAAAGGCTGGTCATGGCTCACATCAACACCATTATCCCAGAAACACTAGACCCACTCCAATTTGCATACCGCCCCAACAGATTCACAGATGATGCAATCTCTATTTCATTCCACACTGCCCTTTCCCACCTGGACAAAAGGAACACCTATGTGAGAATGCTATTCATTGACTACAGTTCAACACCATAGTGCCCTCAAAGCTCATCAATAAGCTAAGGACCCTGGGACTAAACACCTCCCTTTGCAACTGGATCCTGGACTTCCTGACGGGCCACCCCCAGGTGGTAAGGGTAGGTAACAACTCATCCGCCACACTGATCCTTAACACAAGGGCCCCTCGGATGTGTGCTCAATCTCGTCCTGTACTCCCTGTTCACTCATGGCTGCACGCCCAGGCACGATTCCAACACCATCAAGTTTGCCGATGACACAACAGTGGTAGGTCTGATCACCGACAACGACGAGACAGCCTATAGGGAGGAGGTCAGAGACCTGGCTGGGTGGTGCCAGGACAACAACCTCTCCCTCAATGTGATCAAGACAAAGGAGATGATTGTGGACTACAAGAAAAAGAGGAGCGAGCATTCCCCCATTCTCATTGACAGGGCTGCAGTGGAGCAGGTTGAGAGCTTCAAATTCCTTGGTGTCCACATCACCAACAAACTAGCATGGTCCAAGCACACCAAGACAGTCGTGAAGAGGGCACGACATGGCAGGTTACCATGTACGTGTGAGTGCTATGATGAACTGCCGTGGACTCCACTGCACACTGAACATGCAAAATACACAAGATGGCAGTGTTTTTACATTTGTCACATCCGTATGTAGTTGATGTGTATAAGAGCTGATCATTTGATGGTTTGTGTGTAGAGTTTTGATGCAAAAACACAATTTTGAGAAGAGTTAAAATAGTTTGGAATTAAGTGTTTGGTTTTGCAGGAGATGTGTGACGTTTTGCATGTTGTGTGTGTATTTTGGGGCTTTGTGTGTAGAGTCTAGAGAAAAGGAGCCATAGTTTCAGAAATCATATGTCAGCAATTGCCAAAAACTGTAAATGTATTTCTTTCTCAAAACATTGTATTTTCATCCAGATTTCAGGATGAACAGTAACAGACAAAACAAATACAGTAGAAGATAAACAAATAAGCTTGTTACTATAAAGAAAAAAACAATTAGGGTGCATCCTGTCTCCTATTTGGGTCTGGCCACAGCACCTCATCAACATCACAAGCTCTGATTTGTAAGTAAAGAAATTAGCTATAAGTGTTTTCACACGTGAGCACTGGGTGTAGGTAATCGGTAAATGAGTGTGGCATTTTGAATAGCAGTGTTTTCCAAACGAAACACAGGATCTGTTAGTTTTGAATGATGTGTCTAATGTAGAGAACTGTGTTTAGTGTTTAGCAAAAAGTGTGTTTTACAATTGCAGATTGAGTGTAAAGCAGATAACGTGCTTGCAGTTTTGCAGACTTGGTCTGAAGATTAGGTACATGAGTTAATGCTTTCACTGAGTGTGCCTGAAGTACCACTTTCAGTGTGTAAGCGATTATTTAAAAAAACCTGTAAATGTTCCTGAGTGGCATAGTTACAGTTTAGACTTAAATGGGCTTGTCAAAGGTTTAAAATGGCTGTCTAGCAATGATCAACAACCAATTGATAGAGCATGAAGAATTTTTTAAAGAATAATGTGCAAATATTGTACAATCCAGGTGTGCAAAGCTTTTAGAGATTTACCCAGAAAGGCTCACAGTTGTAATCGCTGCCAAAGGTGATTCTAACATGTATTGCCTCAGGGGTGTAAATTAGATATTTCTGTATTTCATTTTCAATACATTTGCAAAAATGTCTAAAAACATGTTTATATTTTGTCATTATAGGGTATTATGTGTAAATGAGTGAGAATTGTTTTTTTGTACACTTTGAATTCAGGCTGTAACAACAAAATGTGGAATAAGAATTTGTTCTTCGCTGTCTGGCCAAGTTAAATAATGGTGAAATAAAATAAAAATAAGTCAAGGGTATGAATATTTTCTGAAAGCATAGAGATCATGCATGAATACAGAGCTGTATTCAAATAAATATATTCTTGCTCTGACTCAAGAGAGTTAATACAATCACGTAGAAAATATATTTACAGAGATGAGCAATACAAGTTTGTATTTTCACATGGTAGACTGTTGCACAGAGTAGTCCTCTTGACCCTATTTTCCTTATGTGGGGGATTCAGACCGAGTTACGCGCCCGTAAATGGAACTTAATTCATTTTTTATGGACTTTTCTCTACGCACATTCTGACCTTGAATTTAAGCATAGGGAAACGCATGTGCCAGACAGGTATTCGTTTAGGGATGAGATTACAGAAATTGAGGTGTGTCTACAGATACAGCGTATTCTGACCTTAATTGAATTCCCTCATAATTCCACCACCTTTACGCATCAGAAACTAACTCAAGCAATTTCTATGTTACCTTATGATCGCTTGAGACAAAGGTGAAATCAGTCATATGGCTGCAAACTGAAAAACATTTCAACATGACAGCTATTTACAGTATGTCCCTTTCACACAGTGAAGTATGAAATGCTGTGCCGTTATGCAGAATAACAATGATGTGGTTTAATAACTTTCAGGGATGAATCTTGGAGATGCAAAAACGAGCAGGATGACAGTAGCGCCAAATTGAACCTTTGTGCGCTCTAGAATGTTTTAATTATTTCCCCAACTTTTCCTGTTTCCTACAATGTATTATTATGTTAAATATTATTAGCCACTGTCAGTAGCGACCATAAGTAATAACCACACATATTTAACTGCCAATTTAGGATTAGATCCCTTTATTTCGTATCATTCCATTCCATTGTTTATTTTAGCCTAACTTACCTCTGTAAACGCCGTCACGTCGATATGGTTGTTGCTGAGGGTTGCTAGCAGTAGTGGATACTATTTCATTACAAGTTGTGCAATCATTTGGGACATGTAGCCTATTTGAATCATTATGGAACGCAGACCAAATGTGGCAGTTTAAACCTGGAGCTTTGTGCACGGTTCATCACAGTTCCATCTTCAGTGAGGATTAAGATAGATGTATAGGACTATTCAACCACTATTGTACAATTGTCTCCCCTTCCAATATTTAATGGATTGAACAACTGAATTTGGCGACTTTCAGATTGAATCAAACCTATTTTTTTATTCACCAAGATATCACGTGGTTAGAGGCTCTCCAAACCAGTTTTTTAAGTCCGGGACTGCGAATATGGAGTTTCCGAAAAAATAATGTAACTCCCTACTTGCGTTTTGCATTGAGGCAAAAACAATCTCCGTTTTAACCAAACAATAGGCCCTGCTAACTGCTATTTCGCTTCTCAATGATCATGCAAGTACTGCACAAGTAGGCTACCTATCTATTCCACCTCTGGGCAGCCGAACATTCTAGGCAGCCCGAGCATGGACCGGTAACCAGTCTGAACATTCTAGGCAGCCCGAGCATGGACCGGTAACCAGTCTGATAATGGGCGAGTTTGTTTTGCATCCCCCGGTGCGCTATTATTTCTTACATTGGTTGTCAACCACTGCTTTAGACTGCCTACAATGTTGTATGATAATCTTCCTAGTTATGCTGCCATACAGTATGGTAGCGAGAGTTACTGAAAAAAATAACTAGCCGATGTTTGCAATGATAATGACAAAATAATCAATATTTTGACTGCCTGTATGTGTCTTGCTTGTGTTTGATATAATTGCCTAAATATTGATTGAGTTTGATAGGCTACATGCAGCTATTCACCCCTCCTGAAAAAATAATGAAAATAACAAAAAATACCATTAAATCGGGCTTGATGCATGGAATGCGTAGATCGAACATGTCGACCATCTTTAGTGTACACCCTGACATTACATCCCTGGTACTGGGATAGTGTCAGCGGAGCAGTGGGAGCACTGAGCAGAAGCTTTGTAGACTGCAGAGTGGGCAACAGGTACGTAAAAAAAAGATCATGCACATGCGCAGAAATCTCCATATCAATATCCGCGGCAAATCGGTTTCCAGAAAATCTGGCACAGCAGCCACTGTTTTTTTTAATGAAGTAGGTCAATTCATATACTTTCCTAACCCTAAATATGATCAGAGTATTTTTTTATCTACTAAACGGAGGCAAATATGTATATTTTGATGGCTTTCTTCATTGATTCCTGATGATCAGAACCGTTGTCGTTATATATTCTAGTGAGCCAGTAGAGAAAATTCGAATTAAAGGTACACCATATTTAAAGGGATGACTTTTGATAAATGTACTGAAAAATCTACTGAATGAAAACTTCATGAGAAAATCTGTTGGTCAACAAGTGGGAAAGTTTTCTGTGGTTGAATTACATTTATTCAGTGAGCATAAGGGCGCCACACCCAAAGAGTTTGTTACGCATCTGCATACGGCAAGTCTCAATACCAAATACTGAGAAGTGCTTAAATCAAAACACATAAAAAGGGCATAGATTTCCTAAGTCTGAATTGGCCCCTATAGGAACAGTAGTCTCTGTAGCCCTACACTGACCTGCATCTTCTGCAGCCTCCTTATCTGAGTGTCGATCTCCTTGGGGCTCTGCTGGTCGAGGGTCCACAGCGACTCGATGGCCATGAGACGGTTCTCGGTGGCCTCATTGTAGCAGCGCAGGGCCTGTTGGAACTGACGCCACAGACCCTCCACCGCCCCCTACCTTGTTTTTGATGTCATCTCTCGTTCTCTGGTAGTCTTGGCGTGCCTCACACATATCTCAGTCATAGTAAGTCCATTTTTCACACACACCTGTCAATTCACATACAACGCATAGCATCACTATCTAGTTAATATCAAACTTGCATGATTGGGGTTAGAAAAGCTTTTCAATTCAATAGTTTAGTGCATCACAATTCAGATATATTAATTGCTGTGCATGACTGTGCATAGTATGTCTGTCGTATTAGAGAACTGGATGGATAGGTCTATCTGTCCTGCTGTGTCTGTATGTGTGTTTGTGTGTGTGAGAAGGTTTTACTCAGAGTTGACGTCGTAGCTCAGTCCCTCCAGGACTATGTCCCACTGCTGCTCCAGGGATGTCAGCCTACCCTTCTGCAGGGCCAGCAGACAGTCCACACACTGCAGGTGAGAACGCAGGGCCTGGGCAGACTACTGCTCCCCCTCGCTCAGGTTACACACCAAACACTACAGCACAGAGAGAAAGAGATATACATTTACATTTACATTTAAGTCATTTAGCAGACGCTCTTATCCAGAGCGACTTACAAATTGGTGCATTCACCTATAATATCCAGTAGAACAACCACTTTACAATAGTGCATCTAAATCTTTTAAAGGGGGGGGGGGGGGGGGGGGGTTAGAAGGATTACTTTATCCTATCCCAGGTATTCCTTAAAGAGGTGGGGTTTCAGGTGTCTCCGGAAGGTGGTGATTGACTCCGCTGTCCTGGCATCGTGAGGGAGATTGTTCCACCATTGGGGTGCCAGAGCGGCGAACAGTTTTGACTGGGCTGAGCGGGAACTGTGCTTCCTCAGAGGTAGGGAGGCGAGCAGGCCAGAGGTGGATGAACGCAGTGCCCTTGTTTGGGTGTAGGGCCTGATCAGAGCCTGAAGGTACGGAGGTGCCGTTCCCCTCACAGCTCCGTAGGCAAGCACCATGGTCTTGTAGCGGATGCGAGCTTCAACTGGAAGCCAGTGGAGAGAGCGGAGGAGCGGGGTGACGTGAGAGAACTTGGGAAGGTTGAACACCAGACGGGCTGCGGCGTTCTGGATGAGTTGTAGGGGTTTGATGGCACAGGCAGGGAGCCCAGCCAACAGCGAGTTGCAGTAATCCAGACGGGAGATGACAAGTGCCTGGATTAGGACCTGCGCCGCTTCCTGTGTGAGGCAGGGTCGTACTCTGCGAATGTTGTAGAGCATGAACCTACAGGATCGGGTCACCGCCTTGATGTTAGTGGAGAACGACAGGGTGTTGTCCAGGATCACGCCAAGGTTCTTAGCACTCTGGGAGGAGGACACAAGGGAGTTGTCAACCGTGATGGCGAGATCATATAGACTGTCACACACACACAGTCAAACAAGAACTCTCTCACAGATGTGGAAATAAATACCTCACCTTGATGACACTGTCCTTCTGGTCCAGCAGCCTCTCAAATGTCTTGCTGCACTCCTCCTTCTGCAGCTTATTCTGGTTGCATTATAGGGTATGGTAGTACGGGATGGTACTTAGAGGTCATGCAAGGAAACTTTGACAATAGAAAAGGCTTAACAAGTTGCATCGGGCTGTGCGACTTTTCATTGGTTTAAATTCTTGAATGTATACATTGAGGAATGGAGTTAGCACGTCCTCCTTTCTTTTGGACCATCTCCTCCTCTTCCTGGGCCCTCTGTTGCATGTACAGGAGTCTCTCCTCCTCCGTCATCCCTGCCTGCTTCCCCCTCCGCCTTTCTTTGCACCCTTCTTTGTCATGGTTCCTCTCTCTCAAGCTTCTCCTGGGGTGCTCTGTTTTGGTGTCACTCTGGCCCACTTCATCTTCTTGCACTCTTCATTCAGAATTGGAAGCCAAGAGTTGAGGTAAGACAGACCGACTTAAAAAAAAAATGCATCCCACCCAAAACAGCCTGAACATTTCATTTACATCAAGTTGGTTGTCATTGTCCAATAACAAGTGTTTACATAGTAAAATCCTAATGAAAATGCCTGCTAGCCAGCTATTATTCCTTCAATTCATTCTATGATGCAATTTCGCACTGTCATATGGTCATATTCAGAGCATGCCATGTCCATGTAGTTTGCAAACAACTAACATGTTGCGGTGTCTTACCTGTAGGAATTCTACAGAGATATGACAGCAGGATCTACCCATAATAAGTTTGTGTATGGTCTCCTAGCAACATTCTAGGGGTAAACAGACCAAGTGGGCATACCAGACTCAGGGTTACAAGGTCTAGCTAACATTTTCCACCCAAAACCCACACACAAGGCCTGAAAACTAGGGGGGGCAGCAAGAATGGAGTTGTCACATTTATCCAATAGAACGTGTATCCTAAATTGACAATCTAAATCGGCTTACAACTGATAAAATTGCTTTGATCTCTGCATTTCTCCCTTTGTTATATACAAGACTGACTTGAAAAACTGGAGACCGATTACCCTTTTAAACTTTGATTGTAGCTTTTTACCAAGGTTTTAACAGTCAGAATGCCTTCTGTTTTAGGGGAGGTGATCCACCCGGACCAAGCCTGTGCCATCCCCGGAAGGAAGATCACGGACAGTCTGGTACTTATCAGAGATGGCATCTGTTATGCGAGAGACAGAAATATGCAGCTTGTAGTCCTAAATTTAGATTTTGAGAAAGCTTTCGATCAGTACCTCTTCAAGGTACTGCAAAAAATGGAGTTACCTGAAAGGTTTCTAGCTTGGGTGGGATTGCTGTATGGGGACATTACCAGCAAAATTCTTGTAAATGGACATTTGTCAAAAGAAGTGGGAGTACACTGAGGCGTCCATCAGGGGTTTCCGTTATCTCCTCTTCTGTTTGGGGTCTGCATTGAACCACTAGCACAGGTCTTGAGAAGGGACCTACGGATCAGTGGGGTGGGTATCCCGGGGAGTGGGGGGATGACCACCAAGTGTGTGTTTTATATGGACGATGTCAACCTTTTATGTACCGACCTTTTATCCGTTGACAGGACTCTGGACAGGACTGACTGGTACGGACGAGCCTCTGGGGCGAGACTGAATAGAGACAAGATGGAGGGCTCGCTATAGGTGAGCCAATAACGGTTTGGCGCAATGTGGCCCATCCTGCTCTGCTGAACCGACACCGGGAACCGACCTGGATGGTCACCCACGGGATCCTCCCAGTCAGGACTGTTATGCTCACTCGGGGCATGGCGAGGTCATCCGCGTGCCCCCAACTAGGCTGCGACCAAGACGAGTCAGTGAGGCACTTGCTCTGGGAGTGCAGAGCTGCCATGGACCTAGGGAAGGAATCAGGCCCCCTAACACCTCAGCTCGTGCTATATGGGTTGGGCCGAAGGCCTATCCCACCGAACGCCTTCACCAAGCTCTGGCTCACCCTCACGTGTCTGAAGGATGCACTTCCCCACAACATCTAAGGTCCCGGCAGCCATGGCCTGACAGCGCTGCGCCTAGGGGAGGGGTCTCCTCTGGACCCCGATTCGGAAGAGCAGGATGAAGCTTTTTTGATAAGGACTCACCCCATTCCTGTACAAAGGACCAAAGACATTTTTTTTTAACAAAGTTACTTTTTAACATGTTTTCCATGTCTTAAAAATGTTTACTTTTGTTATAAATCATGTGTGCACATTTTTAAATGGCTTTACAGATTGGATATTATTTTAAGTACTTTTGTCTTAGGTTGTTTTTTATTGTTTTTAATTAACACTAAACTAACATTCAATGCTGTTTTTTAACACATATTATGCCGTGTTTAATGTTTACATATGATGATTTAAATATGAGCTGTGCAAGTGAAATTATGTTCAATTTTACCAAAAGAAAAAAGTGCAACAGTGCGTGAGGATGGCCTGGAAATGAAAACCTCATCAAAATATATCGACGTATGCCGATTTTATGTGTAGAGCACACTTCTGGTAGAACAGAATTCAGTTTTAACTTTCTGCATTGTTGCAAACTAGCATACGGAACAACTCTCTGCAAAATGTGTCGTACCCGGTCTGAAACAGTGATGAACTAACACGCAGCACCCCAAGCTAAGATTTTTATAACTAAACCAAGATAGACCACAGCCTGTCGTTTCCAATTGGAACAAATGAGTCATGGTGGGCAGAACAAACAAGTAGGTGGGCAGAGCCAAGCACGAGCTAGCATACGTGTGCATATTTCCTAAAGCTATTCATGTACCTAGCAAGCTAAGATAGTTAGCTACAGTTACCCATAGCTGGCTATCTAGATTCATAGTTTGGTAATTTATTCCAATACATTTTATAATTCCCCCCAAAAATGTATGAAGCTAGTTACGTTTTATAGGCTCCTCACTACGAGACTAAGCCAATTTGCCAACTCTAAAATCAATGTAATCTATATTTTTTAGTAAGCTAGCATTATAATTTTAACTGACATGCCGAAAATGCAGCCCTGTTGATTAAATTTGACACTTCGTGTCCACCGGAGTTTGACACGTGACTAGAGTTTGCGTTGAATTGTGGGTCATATCAACCTCACAAGTGATCAAAGTTCTTCATTCGCTCCTTCAAGCTAAATCAAGGGTCGAGGGGGCAACGTTTGTGAATTGGAACTCCACTTAAGATGGTAATCAAACTGCATCCATTTCGATGGGGATTCCCCTGAGGGATAGTGGCAAGAGCTCAGGGGGTCAAAATAACGTTTTTGGACTCTAGCCTAAGGATGTCCACTAGTTACCACAGCCACAAAGTCAGAATTGTCTATATCTTAAACATTTACGAAACCTAACACTTGTTTTTCAGTCTTAATTTAAGTTTAGGCATAAGTTTAGGATTTTGGTTAAGGTTATGTTTAAAATCACATGTTAAGATGATAAATTGTAGGGTTGGGGAGTACATGTAAAGGATTACAAAAACCGGTAACTAATCCGTTACTTTACCAGCAAAAATATTGTAATCCGATTACAGATACTTTTGAGAAACTAAATGATTACTTCTATGATTTACTTTTACATTCAGAAAGTATGTTTGCGAAAAAAATCTTTGACACTTCTCTGTTTTCTCAATGACATTCAAATCAGCATTGAAAAAAGTTTAAAGTTTGTTCCACCTGAGCGAGAAAGATTATGAAAAGGCTTTTGTAGGCTACAGTCCAAGCTATGTCTTCCAATGGTCCGACCACTGTCGGCATCCAAAGATTGTCCAATTTGAATAAATGCTTGGAGGTAAGGATGACAGCAGTTGTGTAGTCTCAACGGCGATACGGATATCACTTATAATTATTATCTACATAGCGCATTGATGATGTGAATCACACTGCTGCTCTCTCATTTATCTATTTGCGCCTTACGGATTGTGGTTGTTGTGGATGGCTGTTAACAAATATAAATGTGTATTTGAACCCAATAATGGTTGAATTCAAGAAGTTTAAACTGCCTATCAATCATTGTTTTTGAAACCAGTTGAGATGCCTGTGAAACATGCCCTCTTGCAACAGCTGCAAAATGCGGATCCCAGCCTATGGAATAAAAGTGGGGCTTTTATTTCTCAATCTAATTCATGTTGATAAAAAAAATAATCCATAGGCCTAATGGACACATGCTCAATCTCGCACACTTTAGATAGACTTAAAAGGGCAATCTGTAGTTGCTACATCCATTTTTGGATTTATATATATCTATCCATTGATTCTTGAAGAATATAACTTATAAATGCCTCATGAACTTAGTTCAATTGGCCCACTCCATGAGAACCCAAAATATAAACTAGTTTTACTCCAATGTTGTAAACATTGTGAATGTAAACAAACACTGTACAGCCTCATCATGGATGGTCAGTACATAGCTCTGCCTATTAATCCCATTTCTCCAGGCCCATCCCTCAGCTTTTTACCAAAACAGAGGCGGGGCAACCGTTTTGTTATTGTTTCATCTGTTATTGTTTCATTGTTTTATCTGTGGATTTGCTCCTGAGTGGCGCAGCGGACTAAGGCACTGCATCTCAGTGCTAGAGGCGTCACTACAGACACTGGTTTGATTCCAGGCTGTATCACAACCGTCTGTGATGTGGAGTCCCAAATAAAGGTTAAATAATAATAATAAAATGTATATTATCAAGATATCAAGTTGTCACCAACAAAAAGGTAAACAATAGGCCTATAGCAAGTGCAGCACATGGCATTAATTTTCCTCATGTAAATATCACATTTCAGTATTGCTCAAAGCATGCCTTTCCATTAGCGCAGCATTTATTTTTCAACACGAATCAATGAGCCCAATCAGTCCTCGGGCTCCTGATTGGCACAGTGGTCTAAGACACTGCATCTCAGTGCAAGAGGTGTCACTGCAATACCTGGTTCAAATCCAGGCTGCGTCACATCTGGCTGTGATTGGGAGTCCCATAGGGTGGCGCACAATTGGCTCAGTGTCGTCTGGGGTAGGCTGTCATTGTAAATAAGAATTTGTTCTTAACTGACTTCCCTAAAGCTTCAATAAAAAAATTACAACATAAACAACTAAGTCCTTAGTTTTGGGGTCATGCTCAGGTAAAACAATTTGGCTAATCTATACTTCCATATTTCCAGTCCTAATCTTGAAGATCAAGGGGTATAAGATTTATTGGAATGACTGGAATTCTGATAGACTTTGGTTTTTCATGTAAAGATATAATTTAATCGTATTATTATATGTAGTAGAAATCGATAGGTTAGAAGAAGCCTACATACATACCCATAAAGTATAATTTAACATCCATATGGCCAGCTATGTAAACTTTAACATTGATTTATCCTGCAATAGATGTCGTTCAATTGGTAACATACATTTTTTGCTTCTTCTAATGCCTCTTAAGGAGAAAGTAATCTAAAAGTAACAAGATGTAAGCGGATTATGTTACTGAGTTTGGGTAATCCAAAAGTTACATTACCGATTACAGTTTTGGACAGGTAACTAGTAACCGTAATGGATTGCAACATTTTCTGCAATGTTGCAAACTAGCGTATGGAACAAATCGCTGCAAAATGTGTCCTACCCGGTCTGAAAACAGTGATGAACACACACAGCACCCAAGGGTTTCCACTAATCACCACAGCCACAACTTCAAAATTGTCTATATCATAAAAGTCCATGAAAACAAAAAAAAATGCTTTTTGGTCTTAATTTAAGGTTAGGGTTAGGCATATGGTTAGCAGTGTGGTTAAAGTTTCTTGAAATGTAACATCCAATAAAAATATTGCTCCCAGCGGTACATTCAAACCGTTTTGGTAATAAAACTCCAAGGAGGCGTGATGTGATTTTGGCTATGACTGTTAGACATGACTTTGTAAACCTATAATGTTAGCCAACTAGCTAGCTAGAGATGCAAGATATCTGATCTGTTATATGTACGTGTTTACGGATGAGATACCGTGACAGACAGAACATCTTTGGTGTCGAGGTGGTGGAATGGGAATGCGCCTCAACCAATGAAAACGTGTGATGGGCAGGGCCAACTACGCCAGGTTCTGTGTGCGATGGTGCATGGAGACATTTCTCGCTGTCCAGGACAGACAGGAAAATATGGACGCATGTTTTCTCCCTCCAACAAATTGAAATTATGTCCAATTAATTAAATAGAAGGTTTGGATCGCCGAAGCGACAGTAAATCTGTAACGTCATAGATCAACAGAGAAATGTCATTTGTAATACAACAAACAAATGCTTGTAAACTGCGCATTCATGAAAATCCATCATGGGAAATGACAGACTACAATTTTAATTTTTATTTAAGTAGGCAAGTCAGTTAAGAACAAATTCTTATTTACAATGACGTACTACTAGGGGACAGTGGGTTACCTGGTCAGCTCTGGGATTTGATCCAGCAACCTTTTGGTTACTGGCCCAACACTCTAACCATAAGGCAGTTAACCTGCCACCCCAAACTACTGACAAAGATACATTATGCCCCCATATCCTTCCGCAATTGTTTATTTTGTAGAACTAAAATAAGTCATTAGTTGATTCATTTGATAAGACAATAACAAATATATATGAGTGCTTTCTGTGTCCTTCACAACATGGAGGGTGTTGGAGCAGTGAGGTATATTAAGTGCTGGAGAGATATAGTTCGTTCGGTCCGTTGCTGGGGGTCGGAGGTGTCGGGTGCGAGAGAAGCAGGTTGATGTGGCCAGGGTCAGAGTAGTGTAGAAGATGTCGCATGCTGAGGAAGTGAAGGAAGTAGAGGAAGGTGGATCAAGGGTGAGGGATTCTGAGAGGAGCCCTGTGAATAGTAGATCTGTGACAGAGCAGAGGGATAGGCCAATGAATGATATATGTTTCAGTAAGCTTGGCTTCTTAGTGTTCCTAGTAATGGTTATCAACTGTACCGCAGAGATGGAACCTAAATGACAGAAAATATATGTTGTGGTGGCAGCTGCAGAGAAGTACTTGGGGGTATGAGATTTGACTTTAGAAGAGTTACATGGTGTGTTGAGTGGAAGTGTCCTGTCCTCTCAGGTCGTTGGCCTGGGGTAGGTTCAGATAGGGTAAAGCAGTGGAATAAGGTGGTGGGTTTTAATGAGTGTAGGGTTAGTTGGTAGGGTAATTAAAAATACATTTATTACATTTTTTTCCATTTCCCCATTTGTATCACAAAGTGTAATGGATTTATACTATTAATGCAACATTGGATGCCAACGGCCGTTAAACTCCACCGAAGAAGAAGAAGAACAAATCGTTCGGTCCTACCCCTACTTCTGGTCCCTTTTCCTGCCTTGATTCAACATGCTGAGTTGTCCGTGTTTTTGAAAAACAACTCACATTGTCAAATGTACAGTTCCCCCCCTATTGACATCCATTCAGTTTATGTTCTGAAGTGTGATTGATTAATTAAGTTTATGCAATTAACTATTGCACAACTCTGGACCAACTAACTAGCTACCTACCTGTTCTGGCAAAGACCACTGGACTGCTAGGAAACACTCAGGCAGGAAATGTAAATATGAACGCATTTTATGTAGGCTGAATAATGCTTGAGGCTGCTTGAAACATGGGTTTTGTCTTTTGGTTTTGGTTTCTCAAGAGAGAGTCGGTACTTTGCCGGTTGGTTATTTTTCTGCACTCTAGGTTTGTGTGTAACAAAGTATTTTATACTGAGATTACTGACACAGCACTTAAGTGAAATTGGAGTACCTAATTGACTGGAATGAACCTGCACACACAGTGGGGTCACCAGGACGAGTTGAAAAACCCTTGTGAATAATTTGACAGTGAGCCTCTGTGCTCATGTTTCAAGACATCCATTGTGCCTTTGTTTAGACTAAGAAGAGAAGGAACTGCGGTCGTGCCCAGAAGGGCCGTGGGCATGTGCAGCCCATCCGCTGCAGCAACTGTGCTCGCCGTATGCCCAAGGACAAGGCCATCAAAAAGTTTGTCATCAGGAACATTGTTGAGGCTGCTGCTGTCAGGGACATCTCCGAGGCTAGCGTGTTTGATTGTGAGTAGATTGGTCTGAGGGTAACTCATCATGTGTGATGCTGTTAGGCACATTGTCGGTCCCCAGGACCAGCATTGAATGACACTGCACTGAAGCATCTGTCTTTTGCTTGATTAGATCCACCAGATCAGTGGTTTATTACACTTCATACTCAAACATCCTTTCCTCTGTGCAGCCTACATTTTGCCCAAGCTCTACAGTATGTGAAGCTCCACTACTGCGTGAGCTGTGCCATCCACAGTAAGGTGGTCAGGAACCGCTCCACAGAGGCTAGGAAGGACGACACACCACCACCCCGCTTCAGGCCCAGTGTGAGTACTCAAGCACCAAGCTCTGCCATTTGTCCAATTAAGACCTAGACAACCAGGTGAAGAGAGTTCCTAACTAATCAGCGACCTTAGGACTCTATTCAATCAGATCTGCATAGCAGTTGTTTTGGCGGTGTCGAGTGAAGCTGTTTTAGAGCTGTCAAAACCACAAGTGCCTCCTGGAAATATACTTAAAGCGAACCTTTCCATTGGCTGCATGGAGTCGCATTAAGATAAATCGCATGTAACCTTGTTTACATTTCAAATACTGGAATGTGAAATGTAATTTACACCTCAATTAGGTTGATAGAAATCCTTATTATTTTGTTTAATCATTTTCAATTTGAGCATCATTATTCATATACACATATATATATACACTGCTCAAAAAAAAAGGGAACACTTAAACAACACAATGTAACTCCAAGTCAATCACACTTCTGTGAAATCAAACTGTCCACTTAGGAAGCAACACTGATTGACAATAAATTTCACATGCTGTTGTGCAAATGGAATAGACAACAGGTGGAAATTATAGGCAATAAGCAAGACACCCCCAATAAAGGAGTGGTTCAGCAGGTGGTGACCACAGACCACTTCTCAGTTCCTATGCTTCCTGGCTGATGTTTTGGTCACTTTTGAATGCTGGCGGTGCTTTCACTCTAGTGGTAGCATGAGACGGAGTCTACAACCCACACAAGTGGCTCAGGTAGTGCAGCTCATCCAGGATGGCACATCAATGCGAGCTGTGGCAAGAAGGTTTGCTGTGTCTGTCAGCGTAGTGTCCAGAGCATGGAGGCGCTACCGGGAGACAGGCCAGTACATCAGGAGATGTGGAGGAGGCCGTAGGAGGGCAACAACCCAGCAGCAGGACCGCTACCTCCTCCTTTGTGCAAGGAGGAGCAGGAGGAGCACTGCCAGAGCCCTGCAAAATGACCTCCAGCATGCCACAAATGTGAATGTGTCTGCTCAAACGGTCAGAAATAGACTCCATGAGGGTGGTATGAGGGCCCGACGTCCACAGGTGGGGGTTATGCTTACAGCCCAACACCGTGCAGGATGTTTGGCATTTGCCAGAGAACACCAAGATTGGCAAATTCGTCACTGGCGCCCTGTACTCTTCACAGATGAAAGCAGGTTCACACTGAGCACGTGACAGACGTGACAGAGTCTGGAGACGCCGTGGAGAACGTTCTGCTGCCTGCAACATCCTCCAGCATGACCGGTTTGGCGGTGGGTCAGTCATGGTGTGAGGTGGCATTTCTTTGGGGGGCCGCACAGCCCTCCATGTGCTCGCCAGAGGTAGCCTGACTGCCATTAGGTACCGAGATGAGATCCTCAGACCCCTTGTGAGACCATATGCTGGTGCGGTTGGCCCTGGGTTCCTCCTAATACAAGACAATGCTAGACCTCATGTGGCTGGAGTGTGTCAGCAGTTCCTGCAAGAGGAAGGCATTGATGCTATGGACTGGCCCGCCCGTTCCCCAGACCTGAATCCAATTGAGCACATCTGGGACATCATGTCTCGCTCCATCCACCAACGCCACGTTGCACCACAGACTGTCCAGGAGTTGGCGGATGCTTTAGTCCATGTCTGGGAGGAGATCCCTCAGGAGACCATCTGCCACCTCATCAGGAGCATGCCCAGGCATTGTAGGGAGGTCATACAGGCACATGGAGGCCACACACACTATTGAGCCTCATTTTTACTTGTTTTAAGGACATTACATCAAAGTTGGATCAGCCTGTAGTGTGGTTTTCCACTTTAATTTTGAGTGTGACTCCAAATCCAGACCTCCATGGGTTGATAAATTGGATTTCCATTGATTCTTTTTGTGTGATTTTGTTGTCAGCACATTCAACTATGTAAAGAAAAAAGTATTTAATAACATTATTTCTTTCATTCAGATCTAGGATGTTTTGTTTAAGTGTTCCCTTTTTTTTGAGCAGTATATAATATTTTGATTTATTTAACACTTTGGTTACATGTGTGTTTTTTTCATAGTTTGTCTTCACTATTTTTCTACAATGTAGAACATAGTAAAAATAAAGAACCCTTGAATGAGTAGGTGTCCAAACTTGACTGGTACTGGATATATTTTTATTTTACCTTTATTTAAATAGGAAAGTCAGTTAAGAACAAATTCTTATTTTCAATGACGGCCTAGGAACAGTGTGTTAACTACCTTGTTCAGGGGGAGAATGTCAGATTTGTACCTTGTCAGCTCAGGGATTCAATCTTACAACCTTGCGGTTACTAGTCCAACTCTCTAACCACTAGGCTACCTGCCGCCTACACGTTCTCGTTCTGAACTTCTAACACGAGTGGGAGGGTGTGGTTTTGTGACAATGATCAAGAGCAGCTGCGCACCGATTTCACAGTTAACGCATTTACACCTCAGACGCCGCCAAGACATCAGCAATGCGGGTGTTGGCTATCGCGGGTTAACTCTTGATCTGCTTGAAACTAGGCCTTAAGTACAAGGGAGGAGTGAAAACCCTCAGACACTGCCCTCCATGGGATGAGTTTGACATCTGTGACCTGGACAAAGCCTTCTGTCAGGATATCTGCATGCATTTAAGAGAATACTCAACCAAATCCAGAAATGAACATTGCCATTCCTGTTTTTCCTCTGTTGGCTGTTATTACATGGTGTGATTGTGGACTACTGTTCTGATGGCATATGTTATCTTTTTACAGGGTGGCCCACCCAGAACTCCTCCTCCTCTTTATAAATATCTGACTCTTATTTAGCAATGTAGGAAATATCAGCCAGCCAAGTAAAGTTTATTTATTTGGAATAGACTCTCCAATACAGTACAAAACTTACAGTAGTTTTAATCTTGATTACACATACTTAATTACATTATGGTACATGTAAAAAGGCTCTGCAGTAGTTAAAGCGAATCCACACCATTCACAGGGGCAGGAGGAGAAAAGGTGACAGAGCAGATAGTCAAGTCAAAGGGAACACAAACACAGTGCAATAGAGAAACCTTGAAAAATAAAAACATTCAAACAAGGGCAAAATGCAACCACAAAAACAAGAGCACATCAGTAATAAAATGTTCTCTCTGAAGCTGGGGTGGCTGTTAAGGAGAAATACAAAATAAGCTTGAGTCATTTATCCTCAAGACTATTTGGAGAAAGCTGTGTAAGGAAAGTGTTGCAAACAGCATTGTTACCTCATGCACCAGGTTTTAAAAGCATAACTGTAATCCAAATAATCAAATCCAGGATTACTTTTTCAGGGATTTTCTGCTGAACTTCAGGTCTAAATGGATTTCATGTGAAAGAAACGGCACTGGTCACAGCCAGGGCAAGTATGAAATACATACTGTCCAATTACCCTTGTCGAGTTAGGTTAACTGAATTTGCCTTTTCACACTATTACCAAAGCCCAGACATATCTGCTATAAATTCAGCTAAACTCTTTAATATAGCTCTGTTCAAAAACTGTACATGCCATTTGGTTTACAGAAGATGTTTTTGCATCATAATTCACAGATCTGAGTAAAGTCCTAGGCACATTTTAAATTAAAGCTAAAACTGTGAGATGAGTCAATTACAAGCTAGAGTTTTGTGCTGCGTCATCAGCCTGATTTGTGGAATGACAGTCAATGAGGGAGTGTTATTACGCTGGCCCGGGTGCATCGTACATCTCTTCCAAAAAAGAAAGATTTGAATGTTCAAACTAGTTCATTGGTAAGGCGGACAAAGCGTTATCAAAAGCAATCACTTTCGCATGTGAAAACATAGAATCCTACTCGTTACTTTACCTGCTTAATTACGTAACTTTTGTTTTGAGCCGACTTTGCCGTCGGACCGGTCGGGACACCTGGCTCATGCCCGAGAGGCAGCCCGGTTCCAAATCGAATGCAGTCAACTTTCAGCCGGTGCAAAACATGACTGCACAGGCACAATTCATCGAACCCCCCCATTGTCACTGGGAGAACCTCAATTGCATACTCCTTGCGTTCCCTCCCCTCTGACCTCCTCCAATGAATTTTGAGGAGGACGGGAGGAGTATGCAATTAAGATTCTCCCGTAGGCTGCGTTTACACAGGCAGCCCTATTCTGATCTTTTCACTAATTGGCCTTTTGATTGGTTTGATTGGGCTGCCTGTGTAGCTAGTTGTCAGATCGGTGACTGATGTGAAATGGCTAGAACTAACACTGATAATTAAAAAACAAAAAATTCCAAATGTATCTAACCACGTTTCCATCCAGTTATTATGTGAGTAAATCATACAGTATAAAGAAAAATCACAACAGCTGTGATGGAAACAAGTTTCAGTACAATTTTATAAATGGCGAAAGAATTTGTTCTTTTGACATGGTGGGATCTTTTTGTGTTGGTAAAATGTAGTATGCGAGAAATGGCGGTGGAAACACCTTTATGCGCAAATATTGATATAACTCTCATATGGAAGTAAACTTGGGAGTCACGTGATGACATGGTGTGTGGTCCTCCCACTACGACTCTGGAAACCATGCAGTTATTTGGCTACAGATGAAATAAGTTCTGAACTTCACAGGGTGGTGGAAGTGCACGGTAGGAGCTTTCGGGTCTTATTCTGGTGACATGATCGATGCTTGACTGCCGTTTGACAAACACAAATATTGTAACTCTTAATCATAATAATCTCATGTTTGTAGACTAACCTACCTGAACTGTATCGGCAAGCTGTTATCTAGGGCGCACGTGCTAAAACCAGAATAACCACATTTGCTATTTAATGCAACAGTTTGTGATAAAACTATCAGTAGAATTGAAAATGCGATGGAAACACATTGAACATTGGATTTTTATTCGGTACATAAACTTAAGCGAAAAAGTACATTGTGCACTACGTCATCACGCACTGATTTTTATCTGCAATAAGTCCGTTTGGTGGAAACGCACCACTGGCGGGTAAATTCACATTTTCTTTATGCGGATTTTTGAATATTCACATTAAAATCTTTCACCAATTTAATGGAAACCTAGCATATGACATCAATTTGTGTTGCCGTTTATTGAGCTTTCAAGACCCATGGCCAAGCATTCTGTCCTCAGATCTGATGTAGCCAACATCAAACAGTGAAAACCTAGGGGGGGGGCAAAGGCACAATAGCAAGAGTTACACACAGAAACATATCTGGACACACCTAAACCTGCTCTTCCAAGAACTGCCGTCAAACGATCAATGCAGAACTTCCACGTCAATTCAATAATCCAACCATTTCGGATTACATTAGATATATAATTTCTCTACTTTGAACAGTAATTACATATCCGTTCATAAGGCATTACGTTTAGAACAGCATTACCGATTAAGTTTAATGCAACTGATTAAGTGCAACTATGCCCTGTAATTCAGTACAATTTCAGTGCTATGTAATTGTTTTAGAAGATTGTGTCTTTTCTGACATTGGGATGAGGCATTTTCTTGTATACAGTCCACTTCAAAGCACATTCCTTTTTTTGTAAGATTAATTAAATATTAAATGAAGTGAAGATACAGGGCTGCCAAAACCAACTTAAAAACTTTCAAATTAACCACAGAAAAATTCAATCACCAAACCCATACTCCCGACAGAGGCAATTATCATTTGAGGTAAAGAGTTTCACATTTATAAAATAAAAAAAATCCCATAGCCACAGCAGATATTCCTGTCTCTCATACTTAATCTGTGTCATGAGTAGGGCCAGGAGTTTTGCTTGACCATGGGAAACTCTGGGCCCTAATCAAGAACTACAAATCCTACAGGCTTCCGAGTTCATTCAATGTGAAGACTAAGAGATTGGGTAAAAGAGTAGGACCACAACTGCCCAAACGGTTTCTTTTCATTCACAAAGTGTGTATTCATCACGTTCCCTTGATCAAAGCATTGTTAAATCAAAGTTGCCTGAAGGGATCTGAATGCTTCATGATTCCAAGGAAAATGTTTACCAACGTCAGTGCGCTCTACAAAAACAACAATTACAAGTCCGATGAGAAAGAAAGAAAATCATTGAACGAAAATAAGCATTTCAAAGTCACTTCTGAAGAATCACCTTCTCAATCTTAACCACCGACAACTGTGGTCAACCACACACACACACACACATTCATGCCTTAGCAGCAGGTCACAAACAATCTCATGCACATGTACTTATTTCTAAACCTTTCATAAATGAAAAGTTCTTCTCTTTTTTTAACATGTCTTTGTCTCTTTCCTTTTGGGACGATGTTATACAATTTATATCTACATTAGGCCACTTAAGAAATTAGTGACTTCAAATTAAAATGTGTGATTAGTAGAGGGAAATGTAGGATTCAGCGTGGGCATTTAGCAGAGCCAGCTGGGATATTTCATGTAATGTCAAAGATATCTTTATGGATGGAAAAATGGTATGTTGGCAAGAATTGTCAGCAAGGTCAATGTCATGAAAGGCACGATACAATGAATATACAACAATTGTTTTAGGTCTCACTTAAATAAATAATATTGGTTTTGGTTTGTTTCATAGTAAGCAACACATTGGGATATCAGGGACCTTCTAAAATTGCCAACAATCTCCACCCTTTGTTGAAGTCAACTCCAAAATAGTGGCAGTAGCTCTCCTTTTGTGGAGTTGAGTTTAAAAAAAAAAGTTTTTTTCTTTCAACACACTCCACAGAGAAATGTGCAGGCCATAAATAACCTCTTCTATAAAATAGTTTAATATAATTATATCTCAGTGCAACAAAAGCAATCAAATGAAACAAAACAAACATACTGTACCCCATTCCACCCCACAACATTCACACTGATAAAAGCCTTCAACTCGATCTCTCTCATTTAATTTACTAAACTTCCAAAAGAACCAACACACACACACAAACTGAAATTGGAAAGTGCACACATTTGAGGCCAACCCCTCAAATCCTTCTTACTATTTGACTTGGGATCCTGGGCCTGGCCTGCACCGCAACTGTTATTAAAATACATTACCTACTATACATCAAATACACAATCTTACACAACACTGTCTGCCACACCCCTAGGGACTAAGCATGTTAGGGAATGGAATGGATTTTTTAAAAGTGCTTTTCAAATAGGGCTTTGTTAAACGGACAAATTCCTAGGAAGCCTAATGGCATCTAAAGACGACGACTACTGATGTCTGACTGCAGCTTGCAAGCGCAACGAAGTGCACATTAACAACTGTTTGTTTGTTTTCTTGCATTATAAATTTTAGTTAAAATCTTGATTAAAGTGCAGTAGAGGAAAACAAAGTCAGATATAAATCACATTGTCTAGCTAGTAGCATCACTTTTTTGTGCGCCCGGTTTTTTACCCGGATAAGAGAGGAAAGGTAGACAGACCACACCAGAGAAAGGCACTTCTGAGGATAGAAAAGTGCATTTACTCTTCATCTTAGCATTTTCTGGCAAGAATTCATACATTTTGAAAAGTGTATTCAGAGTAGTGAGGATTCTCCCCCTTTTTTTTTTTAAGTGACGCAATTGAGCTAATCTAATGTGCCTATTTGAAGTTGAGGTTTATGTGATATCAGTATCAATGCTTGTGTACAAATCATTTACAAAAAGCAGTTTTTTTCTTTTACTACCCTTCCCCTTCTACCCCCTCTTGTGATGCAGTGCAGACCAAACCCAAGCAGGCCCTTCTCTCAGAGTAAAAACAGCCCTAAGTACAGAGGCCCATCCAGCCAGCCTCAGCCTGGCAGGTGCTCTCCGCGGACAATGTGGGAAGAGAACTCATAGCGGTCCTGGCTGCGATGGCCACAGATGTTGCACTCGAAGGGCTGGCGGAAGCCGTGGCAGCCCATGTGGATGGTGAACATAACGTGGTCCAGGAAGAGCACACGGCAGTGCTCACAGCGGAAAGAACGCACTGTGTGCCCCTCTCCGTCCACCACCCGAAACGCCTGCCTTGAGGTGGGGGAGCCTGGGGCCAGGGCAGGGGGTGGGGGGAAAGCAGGGTGGCCACCCTCCTCCCTGTCCCTCTCTCCATCCCTGTCTTTGGCATGGCTTGGGCTGTCCATGCCCCTGTGGTGCAGTAGGGGTGGAGGGGGAGGGTGGTGGTTGGAGTGGAGCTGGTGGAGGTTGTGGTGATTGTTGTTGTTGTGGAGCGGCAGGGCAGGCGCTACACTGCTAAACACTTCATCCGGCATGCTCTCTGTGTCCGTGGAGTCCTGGCAACCGTTGCAAGGTGACGGGCCGTGGCTGCGGCCAGGGGGCAGGTCCTCGTGGCCCTCTGCAGCCTCCCTGCCCCCCACACCTGTGGACCCTAGGCCAGCCCCGGCCCCAGTGCAGTCTAGCCTCGGCCCCAGCGTAGCCATGGGGGTGTGAGCCGAGCTGATGACCGGCCGGAGCTCCGACAGGCAGGAGGGGTGAGGGAGAGGCAAGCGTAGGGGTCGGAGGCCTTCAGATCCACCACCACTTCCAACTCCCTGTCCCCCCAGGTACCCTCCTCCCAGGCTAGTGTAGTGTGGCTGCTCCAGACCACCGTGGTGCGTAACCCCGTCCTTGTCGAAGGCGGTTCTGAGCTCGTAAGGCGTGTCGGCCAGACTGAGGCGCATGTGCTTCTGTCCTGCAGGGCAGATAGGCATGGAATCACACTGTACCACAACTCATAGGGAGGAACTAGTTGATGTGCAGGTCTTCATTTTTAAACTGACACCTGATCTCATGAATGATCTTGTACCCTTTTTGTGTTACCTGTGTGTGAGCGGTGTCTTTGCTCACCTCCCCATAAACAAATTCCAATTAACTGCTTACCTACAAATTTCTGTGGTGTGGATCTCTTGCGTTTGGTGATGCTGTGGGCTAGCCGATCGATGAACGCCATCTTGTCTGAGGAAGGTTGCAGCAGGTTGTCAGGCATGAACTCCAGGTCCCTCAGCTCCTCTTCTATAAAATATATAATCACACCATAGATAGAAGCAGTAACATGCAGTGTGTGTGTATGTGTTATTTCTCCACTACCTTGAGTCTGAGCGCTGGCTGGCTGCTGTGTCTCCAGGCTCTGCAAGTAGCTGTGGCAGCGTTCACGGTGCTCTTCCAGGGTGCTCTGCTGCTTGTAACTGCGGCCACAGTAACTACACTTATAGGGTTTCCCCACTGTGGGAGACGACACTGGGGACAAAGTCAACATACCTTGAATACATACAGAACTCTAGGTCTGTGTCTTTTGCTCAGGAACTGACATGCTCAACTCAGACCCTCTTTTCCTCACCCAAGTGTGTGTGTGTGTGTACAGTATGTATATCCCTCTCACCCGAGTGAGTGCGGAGGTGGCCTGTAAGAGCGTCCCGTCTGCGGCATGCGTAGCTGCAGAAGGGACATTTAAAAGGCTTCTCCCCCGAGTGCAGCTTAATGTGACGCAGCAGGTTCCCCTTCTGGGTGAAAGAGGCCCCACACTGATTACACTGGAATGGCCGCTCACCTGGAGGAGGCACATACCAGTTTACACACCCGACTCCGTACAAACCAGTTTGAAATCAGTTTCACTCCCAGTCACGTGCCCAAATTACAATGTCAACCTGGTTTCGGGCAGATCTGCGCAACAAACTAACCTCATCTTTTTGTATAAAGGACTAATCAATCAATCACTCAATCAATTGATCAGTCACCTGTGTGGCTGCGTTTGTGCACCATGAGGACGTTGGGCCCGATGCAGATCATCCCACAGATGTCACACTTGAGTTTTCCGTTGGGCAGCCGGATGGCACCTCCTGGTGACATGGGCTCTGGACTGGCCTGCTCCCTGTAGCCCCCTCCTCCGGCCTCTCCTCCCTGCTCAGAACCCCCCTCCTCCACCCTGTCCCCTCTCTCATCCTCTGGCCCCGTGCCGCGGCCCGGCTCCTCATCACTGTACAGCTCCACTTTGATGGAGTTGGCTGGAGAGAGACAGGGTTTAGACCAGGAGAGGGACATATGATGTGAGCAGAGACACGGATGTGCTGGCTAAAGTAAAATAAAAACATCTGAGCCATAAAACCAACTACCATACTCTCCCTTGGAATAATAAAGTTCAGTACTTGTAAGTCAAAGACAAAAGAATTGACAAATTGGAACTGACCACTAAGAGAGCGGCTGGGAGAAGTGTGCTGGCTGTTGGGGGTGCTCACTGTGGGGCCTCCAAGGGCCCCTGAAAACTCCCTCTCCATCGAAGAGTCTCCACTGCCTGCTGTCCATACACAAAATTATGTAGACCTACTGACAGTTCATTCAGCCATCTCGATAATGTCACAACCATAAGGTCAGTAAGTCAGCTAATAAACTCAGCAAAAAAAGAAACGTCCTCACTGTCAACTGCATTTATTTTCAGCAAACTTAACATGTGTAAATATTTGTATGAACATAAGATTCAACAACAGACAAACTGAACAAGTTCCACAGACATGTGACTAACAGAAATGGAATAATATGTCCCTCAACAAAGGGGGGGTGGGGGGGGTCAAAATCAAAATTAACAGTCGGTATCTGGTGTGGCCACCAGCTGCATTAAGTACTGCAGTGCATCCCCTCATGGACTGCACCAGATTTGCCAGTTCTTGCTGTGAGATGTTACCCCACTCTTCCACCAAGGCACCTGCAAGTTCCCAGACATTTCTGGGGGGAATGGCCCTAGCCCTCACCCTCTGATCCAACAGGTTCCAGACGTGCTCAATGGGATTGAGCTCTGGGCTCTTCGCTGGCCATGGCAGAACACTGACATTCCTGTCTTGCAGGAAGTCACGCACAGAACGAGCAGTATGGCTGGTGGCATTGTCATGCTGGAGGGTCATGTCAGGATGAGCCTGAAGGAAGGGTACCAGATGAGGGAGGAGGATGTCTTCCCTGTAACGCACAGCGTTGAGATTGCCTGCAATGACAACAAGCTCAGTCTGATGATGCTGTGACACACCGCCCCAGACCATGATGGACCCTCCACCTCGATCCCGCTCCAGAGTACAGGCCTCGGTGTAACGCTCATTCCCTCGACGATAAACGTGAATCCGACCATCACCCCTGGTGAGACAAAACCGCGACTCGTCAGAGAAGAGCACTTTTTGCCAGTCCTATCTGGTCCAGCAATGGTGAGTTTGTGCCCATAGGCGACGTTGTTGCCGGTGATGTCTGGTGAGGACCTGCCTTACAACAGGCCTACAAGCCCTCAGTCCAGTCTCTCTCAGCCTATTGCGGACAGTCTGAGCACTGATGGAGAGAATGTGTGTTCCTGGTGTAACTCGGGCAGTTGTTGTTGCCATCCTGTACCTGTTCCGCAGGTGTAATGTTCAGATGTACCAATCCTGTGCAGGTGTTGTTACACGTGGTCTGCCACTACGAGGACGATCAGCTGTCCGTCCTGTCTCCCTGTAGCGCTGTCTTAGGCGTCTCACAGTACGGACATTGCAATTTATTGCCCTGGCAACATCTGCAGTCCTCATGCCTGCTTGCAGCATGCCTAAGGTAATTTCACGCAGAGGAGCAGGGACCCTGGGCATCTTTCTTTTGGTGTTTTTCAGAGTCAGTAGAAAGGACACTGAAGAGGCCTACGTTTTCATAACTGTGACCTTAATTGCCTACGTCTGTAAGCTGTTAGTGTCTTAACGACCGTTCCACAGGTGCATGTTCATTAATTGTTTATGGTTCATTGAACAAGCATGGGAAACAGTGTTTAAACCCTTTACAATGAAGATCTGTGAAGTTATTTGGATTTTTACAAATTATCTTTGAAAGACAAGGTCCTGAAAAAGCGACATTTCTTTTTTTGCTGAGTTTACAAAGTACTGTCCATGCCCTGCCCTCCGTACACTTACCTGACATGTAGGGACGGCCATTGCAGTCGTCATCCATTCTAACACCAGTTAACTGAAGGAAAAACAAACAGGTAGAGGAGAGCCTCTTTAAAAATCTCAGTTCTTCACTCTGTAAACACAACGACACAGTTCCAGGAAATGCATAGTAGCTTAAAATTCATGAAGTGCAACTGACCCTCATTGAGCGAAGTCCAGCAATTTCAGTGGACGGGTATCAAATTGAGTTAGAAAACCCATGATGCATCTGCAACTATCATTCTGAAGACAAAGATGCCTAGTTTATGGCACAGTGGCTTATTTAAAAAAATATATTTTACATTTCCGCCTGAATTTTTTTACATTTTCACCCCAAATTCTCATTACCGAAATGCATCCAGATTAGGTCATTTTATTCAATTTTACTTGAGGTTTTTCTAACTTATTTGAATAAAACACAGTTTGTCCATAAATCATAAAAATGGTATACTAGAAGTTTACATTAAACAATATTTATTACATAAAAACAGTATGTGGACGTGTTTCTTATTACCGTATCACTTTTTAAAGTTGCTGTAAAAACTCCAATAATTTAAGTAAAGTTTTATTCACCCATGATGCATTGTCTAGAGGAGTAATCCTTAGATGAGCACAAGTTCATTTAATTTCTTAATTTATATGCCTTCAGAATGAGGATCTTATTCTCAAACAACGCCTTTACTACACCTGACCTTCTCATTACCGAAATGGCTAAAAAAGCTCAAATTGGGAGAAACGTAGCGTTCCATTAATTACCTAAATGGAGGCATGAATGAACTTTAGTGACGTGGTCAATTATTTGCTGACTTATAATGGCTGTCTCCGATTACTTGCAGGCTGAGCTAAGGGGCTCTCATTACCAAAACACAAATTTCTCATTACCGCATAATTTTTAGGTCTGTTTTGGTCATGAGACCCTTCATTTAGGTATTGATAATAAGCTAATTCTAATGTAGTCAATGAGTGTGCTAGTAACTTTAATTACTTACTAGGACCACTGCTTACACCTATTATATAGATTTTTTGTAAAACATTAGTTATTTGATTAAGTAGGAGTTGTCAAGAAATGTGTATAAACCACATTTAATTTACATAAAGCCACAATCTGGAATTTGTGTTTCAGCAAAGAGCAACCCCACCACTTAAAAAGGAGGAAATCCACCATTTTGATGTGTACCTGTTTTAGCACATACAGTGCCTTGCAAAAGTATTCATCCTATTTTGTTTTCTAACGCATTTTTCCTATTTTGTTGCATTACAACCTGTAATTTAAAGTTATTTTTATTTGGACTTCATGTAATGGACATACACAAAAGTCCAAATTGGTGAAGTGAAATGAAAAAAATTACTTGTTTAAAAAAAAAAAACAGTAAAGTGGTGCGTGCATATGTATTCACCCCTTTGCTATGAAGCCCCTGAATAAGATATGGTGCAACCAATTACCTTCAGAAGTCACATAATTAGTTAAATAAAGTACACCTGTGTGCAATCTAAGTGTCACATGATCTCATAGATATAAATTAAAACAAATTTTTCAAACACTCCACAAATTTCTTGTTAACAAAGTATAATTTTGGCAATTTGGTTAGGACATCTACTTTGTGCATGACACAAGTCATTTTGCCAACTATTGTTTACAGACTGATTATTTCACTTATAATTCACTGTATCACAATTCCAGTGGGTCAGAAGTTTACATACACTAATAGGCTGACCACACCACTCGCGTCGTGTATGCAAGCTTGCAAAATAAATGTAGCAATATATGTTATTCAATTATTGCACCCACACTGCTCGCGCGCGCCATCGAGCATTTGCGTTGCCAAGGGCTAAAATAGCAGTAATTCCTATTTCTGACGCAGATCGCGCTGCAAGTCCTGCCTCTCCCATCTCCTCATTGGTTTATAGAAGCAGGTACCATCTCATTGGTTATACCCACGTGGGTGATTGAAAGACGAACTGTTTTGCCGGTTGTCGTGGTAATACTATGAAAGTGTAGATAACAATCACCATATAAGTTCAAAGAAGAAAAAGCCTGGAAGGAGGAGAGATCACTAGAAACGATTCAGTTGACCGTTTTATGTGTGGATTAATTGTCGGAGTAGAGGACCTTGTGCATTTCAGGTAAAATAACAAATTAGCTAGCAACAGCAAGCTAACTAAATAGGACAAAGTAGCTAGCAAGTGCAAGCTAACTAGCTAAATTGCCATACATGTTGAATGCTTTTCAACCTGTCCCCAAATTAATGTCATTGGTTCAGAGTTTGTTTTGATATATTAACCTGCGTGTCGTGATCGCGTTTGGTGTAGGGGGACAAAATAAATGTATGCACGATAGAGCACGCGTGCAGCCGGTTTGGGTTCCATGTAAGTTGATTGTGCCTTTAAAAAGCTTGGAAAATTCCAGAAAATTATGTTATGGGTTTAAAAGCTTCTGATAGGCTAATTGCCATCATTTGAGTCAATTGGAGGTGTACCTGTTGATGTATGTCAAGGCCTACTTTCAAACTCAGTGCCTCTTTGCTTGACATCAGGGGAAAATCTAAAGAAATCAGCCAAGACCTCAGAAAATAAATTGTAGACCTCCACAAGTCTGGTTCATCCTTGGGAGCAATTTCCAAACACCTGAAGGTACCACGTTCATCTGTACAAACAATAGTACGCAAGTATAAACATGAGACCACGCAGCCGTCATACCGCTCAGGAAGGAGACGCGTTCTGTCTCCTAGAGATTAACGTACTTTGGTGCAAAAGTGCAAATCAATCCCAGAACAACAGCAAAGGACCTTGTGAAGATGCTGGAGGAAACAGGTACAAAAGTATCTATATCCACAGTAAAACAAGTCCTAAATCGACACATCCTGAAAGGCCACTCAGCAAGGAAAGAGACACTGCTCCAAAACCTCCATAAAAAAAGCCAGACTACGGTTTGCAACTGCACATGGGGACAAAGATCGTACTTTTTGTAGAAATGTCCTCTGGTCTGATGAAATCTTTTGGCCATAATGACCATCGTTTCGTTTGGAGGAAAAAGGGGAAGGCTTGCACGCCGAAGAACACCATCCCAACTGTGAAGCATGGGGGTGGCAGCATCATGTTGTGGGGGTGCTTTACTGCAGGAGGGACTGGTGCACTTCACAAAATAGATGGCATCATGAGGAAGGATAATTATGTGGATATATTGAAGCAACATCAAGACATCAGTCAGGAAGTTAAAGCTTGGTCACAAATGGGTCTTCCAAATGGACAATGACCCCAAGCATGCTTTCAAAGTTGTGGAAAATGGCTTAAGGACAACAAAGTGAAGGTATTGGAGTGGCCATCACAAAGCCCTGACCTCAGTCCTATAGAAAATGTGTGGGTAGAACTGAAAAGGTGTGTGCAAGCAAGGAGGCCTACAAACCTGACTCAGTTACACCAGTTCTGTCAGGAGGAATGGGCCAAAATTCACCCAACTTATTGTGGGAAGCTTGTGGAAGGCTACCCAAAATGTTTGACCCAAGTTCAACAATTTAAAAGGCAATGCTACCAAATACTAATTGAGTGTATGTAAACTTCTGGTCCACTGGGAGTGTGATGAAAGAAATAAAAGCTGAAATAAATCACTCTCTACTATTATTCTGACATTTCACATTCTTAAAATAAAGTGGTGATCCTAACTGACCTAAGACAGGGAATTTTTACTGGGATTAAATGTCAGGAATTGTGAAAAACTGAGTTTAAATGTATTTGGCTAAGGTGTATGTAAACTTCCGAATTCAACTGTATACACACACACACACACACACACACACACACACACACACACACACACGTTCTGAAAGGCCCCAGAGTCTGCAACACCACAAAGCAAGGGGCACCACCAAGCAAGCGGCACCATGAAGACCAAGGAGCTCTCTAAACAGGTCAGGGACAAAGTTGTGGAGAAGTACAGATCAGGGTTGGGTTCTAAAATAAATATCTAATTATGAACATCCCACGGAGCACCATTAAATCCATTATTCAAAAATGGAAAGAATACGGCACCACAACAAACCTGCCAAGAGAGGGCCGCCCACCAAAACTCACAGACCAGGCAAGGAGGGCAAAGTGACCAAAAATAACCCTGAAGGAGCTGCAAAGCTCCACAGCAGAGATTGGAGTATCTGTCCATAGGACCACTTTAAGCTGTACACTCCACAGAGCTGGACTTTATGGAAGAGTGGCCAGAAAAAAGCCATTGCTTAAAGAAAAGAAAAATCAAATGCGTTTGGTGTTCGCCAAAAGGCATGTGGGAGACTCCCCAAACATATTGAAGAAGGTACTCTGGTCAGATGAGACTAAAATTGAGCTTTTTGGCCATCAAGGAAAACGCTATGTCTGGTGCAAACCCAACATCCCTCATCACTCCGAGAACACCATCCCCACAGTGAAGCATGGTAGTGGCAGCATCATGCTGCGGGGATGTTTTTCCATCAGCAGGGACTGAGAAACTGGTCAGAATTGAAGGAATGATGGATGGCGCTAAATACAGGGAAATTCTTGAGGGAAACCTGTTTCAGTCTTCCAGATTTGAGACTGGGACGGAGGTTCACCTTCCAGCGGGACAATGACCCTAAGCATACTGCTAAAGCAACACTTGAGTGGTTTAAGAGGAAACATTTAAATGTCTTGGAATGGCCTAGTCAAAGCCCAGACCTCAATCCAATTGAGAATCTGTGTGACTTAAAGATTGCTGTACACCACCGGAACCCATCCAACTTGAAGGAGCTGGGGCAGTTTTGCCTTGAAGAATGGGGAAAAAAATCCCAGTGGCTAGATGTGGCAAGTTTATAGAGACATACCCCAAGAGACTTGCAGCTGTAATTGCTGCTAAAGGTGACTCTACAAAGTATCGACTTTGGGGGGTGAATAGTTATGCACGCTCAAGTTCTGTTTTTTTATCTTATTTCCTGTTTGTTTCATAAGGAAAAATATTTAGCATCTTCAAAGTAGTAGGCATTGTGTAAATCAAATGATACAACCTGGAATTAAAATAGATTTTTTGGGGGGGTTGTAAGGCAAAAAAAATAGGAAAAATGCCAAGGGGGGTGAATATTTTCGCAAGCCACCGTACCTATACTGTTGTTTGATATCCCAAAACAGTATACTTAGATACTTTATAGGCATATCATGTTATGCCATTTGCCCACAGGATCCCATCTATAATACCTTAGAACCACACATATCCACATCCTAATACAGCAATATTAACTGTGAAGACCTGGGAGAATTTACTTTTTCAAAAGAAGAAGTTACTTTATGCTTAAGTCTACTTTTGAAAATACTGTACTTGCCCGTAATTACAGTACTTATATTTATGCTAAAATAAGGGGTATTTTAGTCAGTTGCATTAAGATCAGTGATTTTAGTATTATGCAACTCGTTTGATATTATCAAATGACAGTTTGATGATGTTTTGGGTTAATGAATCTCTAATAGAGCCCAGAACAGTTTTTCAATGGCAAACTATCAATACAGAAACATACTTATAATTACTGTAATGCACCAATTTTGGGGAAATAATAGGAAAAATAAAACGTATACTTTAATAATGTTGGCTTAATCTGACAGTCTGATATAAAAATAACATGAATACACAAGTAATGAAGAAAAAAATAAACATTTAGAAAAGGTTGTTGTGGTAATGAGAAATTACAAAATAAATAGTAATTTAATTTTAAATATACTTGTTTTTCAGTGTTGCTTAATTAAGGCCTTTGCATTAGGTGAGCAATGTAAAGAAATATTAGAAATTGATTTTCTTAATAGTTTTTTTTTAACTGTTGCAGTAAAGTAATGAGCATTTTTGCATTGGTAGTTCTGGAGATTGTGATAAAATGCATAATATCTGATCAATAAACATAATTATGAAAAATAAATACAGATCCTAATATTAGTATTCCAAGAGGATTTTTTGTCAAGTGGCAGTTTCGTGAGAATCACCAATGAAATGGAGTGAGAGGCAATGGCCTTTTGTTTAACACTTGAACACTTCGCTATCAAGTCCTTCAAGACCATGGACTAAGCCTATACTGTCTGTGGCTTAAGGATAGTTGGTTGTTGAAATACCACGGTAACAGAATGCTAACTAGCTAGCCATCTGACTAAAGTCAAAGATATAGCTAGCTAGCTAACACTTTCATAGGTGCTAACCAAAGAATATCTGTGTTAATGTAGTACAGGTTACAACCCCCACCAAAAGTGTGAGCATATAACTAGCTAGCTACATTAGCTCTAGGGCAATTCCATGATAACAGAATGATGCTGAGACTCAGATTTGACACTTTTCAGATGCAAAGTTTGGTAACAGAATGAGTTGTTTTAATCCCCCAAAACAAACAACTGACCATCTTCTTGGGGGTTGTAACCTGCACTAACGTTACGTTAGCGCAGATAATCTTTGGTTAGCACAAATGAAAGTGTTAGCTAGCTACAGTAGTTATCATGATCATTGACGTTAGTCGGATGGCTAGCTACTTAGTTAGCTAGCTTGTTTGCACATGCTAGCTAACTGAGCTCAGCAAGTCAGCCACTAGCTAGCTAGCTATGCTAAAGTTACCAGTATTTTTGGCTAACTAACCCTTCTTCTATCTTTGAGATAGCTGTCTGACCAGCCTGGCAACTGACAAGCTAACTATTAGCCAATTGCTTTTAAGTAGCGTTAGCTACCCAAGGCAGACAGTGACAGTTGGATAACATCAACAAAATAGTAAGGAACATAAAATATTACTACTAACGATGCTTTTCTAAATCATATCGGTTGCAAACATTGTAGATGCAAGTGTTTAATCTCAATGCCACGTCTTGGTTAGCATGTCTGGCTGCTAGTTACATGAATAATGCCTGTTTCTTAAGCGGTTGCTATGGTACCCACCGCCCAGTAAAATGCGCTAGGCTAGACAGCTAACGTTAATCAGTTGGCTAGCATCTCTGGTTGATGGCATCGTCAGCTACCAACTTTACATTAAAAGCACTTCAACAAACTCCAACCTCTATAAAAACAGCATCTACACAAACATTTTTGCAAATCTTTCTTACCTGTCACGATAGGCCTCGATTCTGGGATTTTATGTTTCTGCTGCTCTGCTTGTTTTCTCTTGCGACGAGAGCATCTCCCGGCACTCGGGTCGTCACTAGTTACCACAGCTACAAAGTCATAAACCCCGCCTATTTCCACAATTTATCTTATTAAAATGTGATTTTAAACCTAACCTTAACCATACTGCAAACATTATGCCTAACCTTAAATTAAGACCAAAAAGCACATTTTTGTTTTCATGAATTCTTACATATAGACATTTTGACTTTGTGGCTCTGCTATCTAGTGGAACCCGGCACTCCGCAGCATTTACATCGCGTTCTAAACAATTTCCGGTCCGTCAAATACCGGGATAAAGACCCGCTTCCAACTCCCATGGATTCTCATCAATAGAATGTCGAGTGTGTCGAGCTTGAATTCTCAGCTACCTTCATCTCTCTGAAATTACCCACTTGTTGCACATTAGGCAACATGTTATGTCACATACATTGTCCACCTTTTTCATTTAGATGAAAAAGTTTATAGCCAGGAAAAACTTTCTTTCTTTCTTGCACTAATTAGTTCCACCCTCTTGCCAATTTCCTTTTCACCAGTATTTTTTTTTCACAAAACTTTCTGTAGGGATAGGCTTGTCCTGTACTCATCCAAGAGAGAATTTTATATAGGCTACAGCCCACTAGCAGTATAATTTCTGTGTGGAGGATTGATGAAAATTCAGTGGTTGGGAAGAAGTGTAGTAACAATTGTTTTATTTAGGCAAGTCAGTTAAGAACACATTCTTCTTTACAATGACGGCCTACACCAGCCAAACTCAAACAACCCTGGGCCAATTGTGTGCTGCCCTATGAGACTCTCAATCACAGCCAGTTGTGATACAGCCTGGAATCGAACCAACAGGGTCTGTAGTGACCCTTATAGCACTGAGATGTAGTGCCTTAGACCACTGTGCCACACGGGAGCCAGGAGCATTGATTGAATGATACAATCTCAATCATAAGACTGCAAAAGACAATAGGGAACAATCACAGGAAATGTTTAAAACTGCAGATTGACATTAATTAACCATTTGTACTGACCTGGGTGAAACACCAGCAAACACATCATTATTTGTATTCCCAAAACTAGAAACTTGGCAGTGTTATGTAGCAATGTTACAGACACAGTATAGAAAACTGCCAGAGGGTGGCACTGCTGCTGTACAGTGTGTGTGTTTGTGTGTGTGTCCTTCACAAGAGAAAGAGTGATTGCAAGGCACATCCAGGTAAGCCCATGTAGAGCCTGTGAAATATCATGATATGTATGGGTTAGGCTACGTGTGCTGTGAGATCTCAGGATGACAGTGATCTATCCCCAGAACAGTACCTGTCAGTAAAAGAGTAACTATAGGACACAGCAGAGAGAGCACGCCCCCATACACATCTACGGGGCTGCAGTGGAGAGGGTAAAATATTTCAAGTTCCTCACTGAGGACCTGAAATGGTCCCTCCACACTAACACTATGGTGAAGAAGGCGCAAGAGCACCTCTTCAACCTCAGGAAGCTGAAGAAATTCAGCTCGGCCCCCAAGACCCTCACAAACTTCTACAGATGCACCATCGAGATACTTCTGACGGGCTGTATCACCGCCTGGCACGGCAACTGCACCACCCGCAAACACAGGGCTCTCCAGGGGCACACTGCCTGCCCTCCATGACATCTACAGCACCCGGTGTCATAGAAGGCCAAGAAGAACATGAAGGACAGCCACCCAATTCAGATCCCTCATGATAAAGTACTACTGAATTACTATACAAAACCTAGGAATTGTAGGAATTGTGTAGTAAATGTATAATGTATGCACTACTCAAGCGCACTACTCAAGTAGAGTTTTGTAGTGTTCAGTAGGAAAACAGTAGTGCTCCCAGTAGTAATCAGGTAGAGATTCTACTACTTGATGTTGGTAGTAAATAAGTAGCCAAAACACTACAGGCAAACTGCACCGACTTTTCAGTAGTGAGCAGTAGAGTTTTGCAGCTTGTGGCTGCACATCCTGTGCTCGTGACCGCAGAAGAAGAGTTGAAGAAAAGTTGGTTGTTGTTAGCTAGCTGGTGTTTGACAATCCCAAATATAATCATCTTCCATCCTTCCATCCTGTCTTTTATACCCCTTAGGCTGACACCATCTGTAGGTTTAATTTTCCTTTATGTTTTATGAGTACTTACATGTCATTGTTTAGCTGTTTATATAACTTTTTACTACATCAAAAAAATTGCTAGCCAAAACGGTCTTAGCCATTGTCATAGAGATGTATTGTGTTTAGCCTAGCAGCTTGCTAGCCCTATTGAAATATAACATTAGCTATGTAGCCTCTGTTTTCATCATGCTAGCTAATAAGTATGTGTTTATATGCAAATGTATAGTATTTTCATATTAGTATACTTCCCCATTCTACTTACATTTTTTTAACCTGTTGCCAAGGAGGCCCTCAACAGGGGCCTCCTTGGTAAGATTGAGTTTTGTAGTGTTCAGTAGGAAAACAGTAGTGCTTCCAGTAGTAATCAGGTAGAGATTCTACTACTTGATCTCTCTCTCCACAGATGATGCAATCTCTATTGCACTCCACACTGCCCTTTCCCACCTGAACAAAAGGAACACTTATGTGAGAATGCTATTCATTGACTACAGCTCAGCGTTCAACACCATAGTACCCTCAAAGCTCATCACTAAGCTAAGGATCCTGGGACTAAACACCTCCCTCTGCAACTGGATCCTGGACTTCCTGACGGGCCGCCCCCAGGTGGTGAGGGTAGGTAGCAACACATCTGCCACGCTGATCCTCAACACTGGAGCTCCCCAGGGGTGCGTGTTCAGTCCCCTCCTGTACTCCCTGTTCACCCACAACTGTATGGCCAAGCACGACTCCAACACCATCATTAAGTTTGCAGACGACACAACAGTGGTAGGCCTGATCACCGACAACGACGAGACAGCCTATAGGGAGTAGGTCAGAGACCTGGCTGGGTGGTACCAGAATAACAACCTATCCCTCAATGTAACCAAGACTAAGGAGATGATTGTGGAATACAGGAAAAGGAACACAGAGCACACCCCCATTCTCATCGACGGGGCTGTAGTGGAGCAGGTTGAGAGCTTCAAGTTCCTTGGTGTCCACATCAACAACAAACTAGAATGGTCCAAACACACCAAGACAGTCGTGAAGAGGGCATGACAAAGCCTATTCCCCCTCAGGAAACTAACAAGATTTGGCAGGGGCCTGAGATCCTCAAAAGGTTCTACAGCTGCAACATCGAAAGCATCCTGACTGGTTGCATCACTGCCTGGTACGGCAATTGCTCGGCCTCTGACCGCAAGGCACTACAGAGGGTAGTGCGTACGGCCCAGTACATCACTGGGGCTAAGCTGCCTGCCATCCAGGACCTCTACACCAGGCGGTGTCAGAGGAAGGCCCAAAAAATTGTCAAAGACCCCAGCCACCCCAGTCATAGACTGTTCTCTCTACTACTGCATGGCAAGCGGTACCGGAGTACCAAGTCTAGGACAAAAAGGCTTCTCAATAGTTTTTACCCCCAAGCCATAAGACTCCTGAACACCTAATCAAATGGCTACCCGGACTATTTGCATTGTGAAATAAATCATTGTCACTACTATTATGCTGACATTTCACATTCTTAAAATAAAGTGGTGATCCTAACTGACCTAAGACAGGGAATTTTTACTAGAATTAAATGTCAGGAATTGTGAAAAACTGAGTTTAAATGTATTTGGCTAAGGTGTATGTAAACTTCTGTCTTCAACTGTATATATACATATAACTCAGCAAAAAAAGAAACGTCCTCTCACTGTCAACAGCGTTTATTTTCAGCAAACTTAACATGTATAAATATTTGTATGAACATAACAAGATTCAACAACTGAGACATAAACTGAACAAGTTCCACAGACATGTGTAACGGATTGGCAGTCGTGGTGAAGGAATGAGGCACAGGAAACAGCGAGCACAGGGTAGTGGCGTATTTAATGTAGACTCACTACTGAAACAAAATATTCCCAAACACAGGGGAGAAAGTACACACGGCGTAGACTAGCGCCGACACGAACATGAAACGTTAACATTGAAATAATCCCGCACAACACGGAAGCGGACCAGCTCACATAAATAGCCCCGCTAATTAACCACACTCAAACCAGGTGCACAAAACCAAAAAAAAGGGAAAACCAAAAAGGGGAATCAGTGGCAGCTAATAGGCCGGTGACGACGACCGCCGAGCGCCACCCGAGCAGGAGGGGGCGCCACCGTCGGTGGGAATCGTGACAACATGTGACTAACAGAAATGGAATAATGTGTCCCTGAACAAATGGGGGGTCAAAATCAAAAGTAACAGTCAGTATCTGGTATGGCCACCAGCTGCATTACATTTACATTTACATTTACGTCATTTAGCAGACGCTCTTATTCAGAGCGACTTACAAATTGGTGCATTCACCTTATGATATCCAGTGGAACAACCACTTTACAATAGTACATCTATATCTTTTTTGGGGGGGGGGGGTTAGAAGGATTATTATTATTATTCCCAGGTATTCCTTAAAGAGGTGGGGTTTCAGGTGTCTCCGAAAGGTGGTGATTGACTCCGCTGTCCTGGCATCGTGAGGGAGCTTGTTCCACCATTGGGGTGCCAGAGCAGCGAACAGTTTTGACTGGGCTGAGCGGGAACTGTGCTTCCGTAGAGGTAGGGATGCGAGCAGGCCAGACGTAGATGAACGCAGTGCCCTTCTTTGGGTGTAGGTACTGATCAGAGCCTGAAGGTACGGAGGTGCCGTTCCCCTCACAGCTCCGTAGGCAAGCACCATGGTCTTGTAGCAGATGCGAGCTTCAACTGGAAGCCAGTGGAGTGTGCGGAGAAGCGGGGTGACGTGAGAGAACTTGGGAAGGTTGAACACCAGACAGGCTGCGGCGTTCTGGATGAGTTGTAGGGGTTTGATGGCACAGGCAGGGAGCCCCGCCAACAGCAAGTTGCAGTAATCCAGACGGGAGATGACAAGTGCCTGGATTAGGACCTGCGCCGCTTCCTGTGTGAGGCAGGGTCGTACTCTGCAAATGTTGTAGAGCATGAACCTACAGGATCGGGTCACCGCCTTGATGTTAGCGGAGAATGACAGGGTGTTGTCCAGGGTCACGCCAAGGCTCTTAGCACTCTGGGAGGAGGACACAATGGAGTTGTCAACCGTGATGGCGAGATCATGGAACGGGCAGTCCTTCCCCGGGAGGAAGAGCAGCTCCGTCTTGCCGAGGTTCAGCTTGAGGTGGTGATCCGTCATCCACACTGATATGTCTGCCAGACATGCAGAGATGCGATTCGCCACCTGGTTATCAGAAGGGGGAAAGGAGAAGATTAATTGTGTGTCGTCTGCGTAGCAATGATAGGAGAGACCATGTGAGGATATGACAGAGCCAAGTGACTTGGTGTATAGCGAGAATAGGAGAGGGCCTAGAACTGAGCCCTGGGGGACACCAGTGGTGGGAGCACGTGGTGCGGAGACAGATTCTCGCCATGCCACCTGGTAGGAGCGACCTGTCAGGTAGGACGCAATCCAAGAGTGAGCCGCGCCGGAGATGCCCAACTCGGAGAGGGGGGAGAGGAGGATCTGATGGTTCACAGTATCAAAGGCAGCAGATAGGTCTAGAAGGATGAGAGCAGAGGAGAGAGAGTTAGCTTCAGCAGTGCGGAGAGCCTCCGTGACACAGAGAAGAGTAGTCTCAGTTGAATGACCAGTCTTGAAACCTGACTGATTTGGATCAAGAAGGTCATTCTGAGAGAGATAGCAAGAGAGCTGGCCAAGGACGGCACGCTCAAGAGTTTTGGAGAGGAAAGAAAGAAGGGATACTGGTCTGTAGTTGTTGACATCGGAGGGATCGAGTGTAGGTTTTTTGAGATGGCAACTCTCGCTCTCTTGAAGACGGAAGGGACGTAGCCAGCGGTCAAGGATGAGTTGATGAGCGAGGTGAGGTAAGGGAGAAGGTCTCCGGAAATGGTCTGGAGAAGAGAGGAGGGGATAGGGTCAAGTGGGCAGGTTGTTGGGCGGCCGGCCGTCACAAGTCGCAAGATTTCATCTGGAGAGAGAGGGGAGAAAGAGGTCAAAGCATAGGGTAGGGCAATGTGAGCAGGACCAGCGGTGTCGTTTGACTTAACAAACGAGGATTGGATGTCGTCAACTTTCTTTTCAAAATGGTTGACAAAGTCGTCCGCAGAGAGGGAGGGGGGGAGGGGGAGGAGGATTCAGGAGGGAGGAGAAGGTGGCAAATAGCTTCCTAGGGTTAGAGGCAGATGCTTGGAATTTAGAGTGGTAGAAAGTGGCTTTAGCAGCAGAAACAGAGGAAGAAAATGTGGAGAGGAGGGAGTGAAACAATTTCCTGGTCCGCAGGGAGGCTAGTTTTCCTCCATTTCTGCTCGGCTGCCCGGAGCCCTGTTCTGTGAGCTCGCAATGAGTCGTCAAGCCACGGAGCAGGAGGGGAGGACCGAGCCGGCCGGGAGGATAGGGGACATAGAGAGTCAAAGGATGCAGAAAGGGAGGAGAGGAGGGTTGAGGAGACAGAATCAGGGGATTGGTTGGAGAAGGATGGGCAGAGGGAAGAGATGATAGGATGGAAGAGGAGAGAGTAGCAGGATAGAGAGAGCGAGTAGGGGCAGAGTGAGTAGTGTTGGAGGAGAGCGAGGTAGTGGTCGGAGACTTGGAGGGGAGTTGCAGTGAGATTGGTAGAAGAACAGCATGAGGAGCAGTGCATCTCCTCCTCATGGACTGCACCAGATTGCCAGTTCTTGCTGTGAGATGTTACCCCACTCTTCCACCAAGGCACCTGCAAGTTCCCAGACATTTCTGGGGGGAATGGGTCTAGCCCTCACCCTCCAATCCAACAGGTCCCAGACATGCTCAATGGGATTGAGATCCGGGCTCTTCGCTGGCCATGGCAGAACACTGACATTCCTGTCTTGCAGGAAATCATGCACAGAACGAGCAGTATGGCTGATGGCATTGTCATGCTGGAAGGTCATGTCAGGATGAGCCTGAAGGAAGGGTACCACATGAGGGAGGAGGATGTCTTCCCTGTAACGCACAGTGTTGAGATTGGCTGCAATGACAACAAGCTCAGTTCGATGATGCTGTGACACACCGCCCCAGACCATGACGGACCCTCCACCTCCAAATCGATCCCGCTCCAGAATACATGCCTTGGTGTAACACTCATTCCTTTGACGATAAACGTGAATCCGACCATCACCCCTGGTGAGACAAAACCGCGACTCGTCAGAGAAGAGCACTTTTTGCCAGTCCTGTCTGGTCCAGCAACGGTGGGTTTGTGCCCATAGGCGACGTTGTTGCCGGTGTTGTCTGGTGAGGACCTGCCTTACAACTGGCCTACAAACCCTCAGTCCAGCCTCTCTCAGCCTATTGCGGACAGTCTGAGCACTGATGGAGGGATTGTGTGTTCCTGGTATAACTCGGGCAGTTGTTGTTGCCATCCTGTACCTGTTCCGCAGGTGTGATGTTCGGATGTACCGATCCTGTGCAGGTGTTGTTACACGTGGTCTGCCACTACGAGGACGATCAGCTGTCCGTCCTGTCTCCCTGTAGCGCTGTCTTAGGCATCTCACATTACGGACATTGCAATTTATTGCCCTGGCCACATCTGCAGTCCTCATGCCTCCTTGCAGCATGCCTAAGGCACGTTCACGCAGATGAGCAGGGACCCTGGGCATCTTTCTTTTGGTGTTTTTTAGAGTCAGTAGAAAGGCCTCTTTACTGTCCTAAGTTTTCATAACTGTGACCTTAATTGCCTACATCTGTAAGCTGTTAGTGTCTTAACGACCGTTCCACAGGTGCATGTTCATTAATTGTTTATGGTTCATTGAACAAGCATGGGAAACAGTGTTTTACCCCTTTACAATGAAGATCTGTGAAGTTATTTGGATTTTTACGAATTATCTTTGAAAGACAGGGTCATGAAAAAGGGACGTTTCTTTTTTTGCTGAGTTTATCTGGTAAGATATTAGGAAAATTATTGGGTTGCTCATCATGTGAATGTTGCTTGAATAGTCTTCATCAAAGAAACAATATCAAACAAAAAATGAAATGTCAATCATAAGCTACACCCCAAACTGATTCTGTACCAGCCAATATATACCCACATTAAAAAATACTTCAGTATACTATGTTATAAACAGTGACGATTTTAGCATGTCAATTTTGGTGGGGTAAATTCTTTTTTTTAGATGCATGCTTGCAAAGCTACTACACAACACAACACTAAACAATACATGAATTGCCCTATAATGGGGACAAACGGTGCCCACAAACTGTTGGGGCATACATAAAGCTGTCCCAACAGCAGAGCTTTCTTTTCAGCACGATGGAGTGAATCTTTACCACTGCTACACCTGGCTATCAGCAGAGCCTTGTCTGGCAGCGAAACAGCTAATTCAGCCTCATTTAGTGCCTTTTACAAAAACATAGCTGACAAGGCTGACTTGCTTAAACAAATGTGGTTTCTACTGACAATTGCGATGTACAAACAATGGCATAAGGGGACTACGAGCGGATAAGAGGCAATCCGCAATTTCAATTAAGACATTAATGAGCGAGCTTGGACAGACGTAGTAAAATGTAATGTAAAATGTACAGCAACAGAATTCAGAACACGGGCCGTTCTTACAGTTTTCTCTCTGTACACCAAGTCAGAACCATAGGATAAATAAAGGGGGTGTCACGTCCTGACCAGTAAAAGGGGTTATTTGTCATTATAGTATGGTCAGGGCGTGGCAGGGGGTGTTTGTTTTGTGTGTTTTGGTGTTTTTGATTTGTGTTCTATGTTTTCTATATCTATGGTTTAATCTAGTTTTCCATTTCTATGTTGGTTTTTGGGCATGACCTCCGACTAGAGGCAGCTGGTTGTCGTTGTCTCTAAGGCCATATTTAGTTGATGTTGTTTCACTTGTGTTTTGTGGGTGGTTATTTTCTGTATAGCCTGGATGCCTTATGGAACTGTTTTTTCATCGTTTGTTTAAGTGTTTTCATCGAATAAATTAAGTATGAGCACTTTACCCGCTGCGCCTTGGTCTGTCCCTTACGACGACTATGACAGGGGGCATATAGGCAGACAATGAAAGTTCTTACAATATTCAATGATGCCATTTCTTTAAAACAGGCTACCTATAGGCTACATGTGCTCCACCAAGTCACAACAGTAGGCTAAGTTATGAGGGGGAAAGGGACCAAATTATTAGGGTGAGGCACATGGGCTACTAACATCTTACTACACAACATACACTTAGTATTACTTTCTTAGCTACAATACACATATCTCCCTGGCATATTACATAATTTATGCAGCAGCACACAAGACATTTTTGGACTCACCTTATTGTGCTGTGCTCACTTGAACAGGAGGTGGCACGGCCTAATACACACAATCTAGTAAATGAATGGGATGAGAATATATAAGTATAAAATATATGGATGAGCAGTTTCTCTTCATATGACAAAGATTGAAAAGGATTTTGACAGTAGATTGTCGACGTGATTTATGATGATGTCTAGCTTGCTAGCTAAGATTTTGAAGGAATGATGTTGACATGATCAGTTCAATCAACGCTACGGTAGATATAACGTGATTTGATGTAATTTTATCTGTGGTCAATGACCTTGAGCCTTCTTGGATGGGCACTTCTAATGTAACTCTATGGCAGCACCCAAGGGGCTTGAATTTTCGAGCTCGACCTGTAGCTTTTGCGGTGACGTAGTGTCCACGTGAATGACAGAACACTGAGCAAATCAAGGCGCAACTAGAAAACATTACCAACCCCTACACGTCGTATTTTCCGTTGGCTGCCCCACCACCACAGAAAGCACTGAGCTGGTCTGAAACACCTGCATTTTGGAGCTGCCTTAGGATGGGTTCTGCATACACACTTTGTGACAACTGCTGATGTAAAAAGGTCTTTATGAATACAAATTTGACTGATAGTACAGTGAGGGAAAAAAGTATTTGTTCCCCTGATTTTGTACGTTTGCCCACTGACAAAGAAATGATCAATCTATAATTTTAATGGTAGGTTTATTTGAACAGTGAGAGACAGAATAACAACAAAAAAATCCAGAAAAACGCATGTCAAAAATGTTATAAAATGATTTGCATTTTAATGAGGGAAATAAGTATTTGATCCCTCTGCAAAACATGACTTAGTACTAGGTGGCAAAACCCTTGTTGGCAATCACAGAGGTCAGACGTTTCTTGTAGTTGGCCACCAGGTTTGCACACATCTCAGGAGGGATTTTGTCCCACTCCTCTTTGCAGATCTTCCCCAAGTCATTAAGGTTTCCAGGCTGACGTTTGGCAACTCAAACCTTCAGCTTCCTCCACAGATTTTCTATGGGATTAAGGTCTGGAGACTGGCTGGGCCACTCCAGGACCTTAATGTACTTCTTCTTGAGCCACTCCTTTGTTGCCTTGGCCGTGTGTTTTGGGTCATTGTCATGCTGGAATACCCATCCACGAACCCATTTTCAATGCCCTGGCTGAGGGAAGGAGGTTCTCTCCCAAGATTTGACGGGACATGGCCCCGTCCATCGTCCCTTTGATGAGGTGAAGTTGTCCTGTCCCCTGAGCAGAAAAACACCCCCAAAGCATAATGTTTCCACCTCCATGTTTGACAGTGGGGATGGTGTTCTTGGGGTCATAGGCAGCATTCCTCCTCCTCCAAACACGGCGAGTTGAGTTGATGCCAAAGATCTCCATTTTGGTCTCATCTGACCACAACACTTTCACCCAGTTGTCCTCTGAATCATTCAGATGTTCATTGGCAAACTTCAGACGGGCATGTATATGTGCTTTCTTGAGCAGGGGGACCTTGCGGGCGCTGCAGGATTTCAGTCCTTCACGGCGTAGTGTGTTACCAATAGTTTTCTTGGTGACTATGGTCCCAGCTGCCTTGAGATCATTGACAAGATCCTCCCGTGTAGTTCTGGGCTGATTCCTCACCGTTCTCATGATCATTGCAAATCCACGAGGTGAGATCTTGCATGGAGCCCCAGGCCGAGGGAGATTGACAGTTCTTTTGTTTCTTCCATTTGTGAACAATCGCACCAACTGTTGTCACCTTCTCACCAAGCTGCTTGGCGATGGTCTTGTAGCCCATTCCAGCCTTGTGTAGGTCTACAATCTTGTCCCTGACATCCTTGGAGAGCTCTTTGGTCTTGGCCATGGTGGAGAGTTTGGAATCTGATTGATTGATTGCTTCTGTGGACAGGTGTCTTTTATACAGGTAACAAACTGAGATTAGGAGCACTCCCTTTAAGAGTGTGCACCTAATCTCAGCTCGTTACCTGTATAAAAGACACCTGGGAGCCAGAAATCTTTCTGATTGAGAGGGGGTCAAATACTTATTTCCCTCATTAAAATGCAAATCAATTTATAACATTTTTGACATGGGTTTTTCTGGATTTTTTTTTTCTGTCTCTCACTGTTCAAGTAAAACTACCATTCAAATTATAGACTGATCATTTCTTTGTCAGTGGGCAAACGTACGAAATCAGCAGGGGATCAAATACTTTTTTCCCTCACTGTATATACTATGGTAATTAATGTAGTGTTTTTGCTGATTGTAGTATTCTTAAGCAATAAGGCACGAGCGGGTGTGGTATATGGCCAATATATCACGGCTAAGGGCGGTTCTTAGGCACGACGTAACGCAATTAGATCAGTAAAAATACATGTTTTGTCATACCCGTGGTATACGGTCTGATATACCACGGCTGTCAGCCAATCAGCATTCAGGACTCAAACCACCCAGTTTATAATGTAGTATTACTATAGTGTTTTTGCAGACATGACGGTAGTATTTACTATAGTGTTTTTGTATTATAATTTTTTACAAAGAAGTGGAGGCTTTCTCCTTCAGGAAACCTACTGGAGAATTACAAAAATAACACATTTTCCATAACCAGTGAGTACAGAAATTTGCATCCTGTAGCTCTAACTCCAAAAGGTTTTGGGACACTGTAAAGTCCATGGAGAACAAAAGCACCTCCTCCCAGCTGCCCACTGCACTGAGGCTAGGTAACACTGTCACCACCGATAAATCCACGATAATCGAGAATTTCAATAAGCATTTCTCTACGGCTGGCCATGCTTTCCTCCTGGCTACTCCAACCCTGGCCAACAGCTCCGCAACCCCCGCAGCTACTTGCCCAAACCTCCCCAGCTTCTCCTTCACCCAAATCCAGATAGCAGATGTTCTGAAAGAGCTGCAAAACCTGGACCCATACAAATCAGCTGGGCCAGACAATCTGGACCCTCTCTTTTTAAAATTATCCGCCGCCATTGTTGCAACCCCTATTACCAGTCTGTTCAACCTCTCTTTCGTATCGTCCGAGATCCCTAAAGATTGGAAAGCTGCCGCGGTCATCCCCCTCTTCAAAGGGGGTGACACTCTAGACCCAAACTGTTATAGACCTATTGTCATAAGTTTCGTCTTCTGAGGAGGAAGAAATATCTGACCAATACGCAGCGTGGTAAGTGTCCATACTTACACTTTTATTTAAACGTGAACACTGAAACAAAACAAGAAAATGAACGACAGTCCTGTAAGGTAACCTAACTATACATTGAGACAACCACCCACAAACACAAGAGAAAATAAACCCACTTAAATATGGCCTCCAATTAAAGGCAACGAAGAACAGCTGCCTTCAATTGAAGGCCAAACCAAAACCCTGAACATAGAAATAGAAATACTAGAAAATCAAACATAGAAATACATAACATAGAACTAACCCAAAGAACCCAACAACACAAAACAAACACACCCCTGCCACGTCCTGACCAACTACAATAACAAAATGACCCCTTTACTGGTCCGGACGTGACACCTATATCCATCCTGCCCTGCCTTTCTAAAGTCTTCGAAAGCCAAGTTAATAAACAGATCACTGACCATTTCGAATCCCACCGTACGTTCTCCGCTGTGCAATCCGGTTTCCGAGCTGGTCACGGGTGCACCTCAGCCACACACGATATCATAACCGCCATCGATAAAAGATTGTCCTGTGCAGCCGTCTTTATCGACCTGGCCAAGGCTTTCGACTCTGTCAATCACTTTATTCTTATCGGCAGACTCATCAGCCTTGGTTTCTCAAATGACTGCGGTGCCTGGTTCACCAACTACTTCTCAGACAGAGTTCAGTGTGTCAAATCAGAGGGCCTGTTGTCCGGGCCTCTGGCAGTCTCTATGGGGTACCACAGGGTTCAATTCTCGGGCCGACTCTTTTCTCTGTATATATCAACGATGTCGCTCTTGCTGCGGGTGATTCCCTGATCCACCTCAACTCAGACGACACCATTCTGTATACATTTGGTCCTTCTTTGGACACTGTGTTAACAAACCTTCAAACGAGCTTCAATGCCATACAACACTCCTTCGGTGGCCTCCAACTGCTCTTAAACAGTAGTAAAACTAAATGCATGCTTTTCAACCATTCGCTGCCCGCATCCGCCCGCCCGACTAGCATCACTACTCTGGACGGTTCTGACTTAGAATATGTGGACAACTACAAATACCTAGATGTCTGGCTAGACTGTAAACTCTCCTTCCAGACTCAAATTAAACATCTTAAATCCAAAATTAAATCTACAATCGGCTTTCTATTTTGCAACAAAGCCTCCTTCACTCACGCCGCCAAACATACCCTAGTAAAACTGACTATCCTACCGATCCTCGACTTCGGCGATGTCATTTACAAAATAGCCTCCAACACTCTACTCAGCAAACTGGACGCAGTCTATCACAGTGCCATCTGTTATGTCACCAAAGCCCCATATACCACCCACCACTGCGACCTGTATGCTCTAGTCGGCTGGCCCTCGCTACATATTCGTCGCCAGACTCACTGGCTCCAGGTCATCTATAAGTCTTTGCTATGTAAAGCTCAGCCTTATCTCAGCTCACTGGTCACGATAACAACACCAGCAGGTATATCTCAATGGTCATCCCTAAAGCCAACACCTATTTGGTCACCTTTCCTTCCAGTTCTCTGCTGCCAATGACTGGAACGAATTACAAAAATCGCTGAAGCTGGAGGCTTATATTTCCCTCACTAACTTTAAACATCAGCTATCTGAGCAGCTAACCAATCGCTGCAGCTGTACATAGCTCATCTGTAAATAGCCCATCCAATCTACCTACCTCATCCCCATATTGTTTTTATTTACTTTTCTGCTCTTTTGCACACCAGTATTTCTACTTGCACATCATCATCTGCACATCTATCACTCCAGTGTTAATTTGCTAAATTGTAATTACTTCACTACTATGGCCTATTTATTGCCTTACCTCCTCACGCCATTTGCACACACTGTATATAGACTTTCTTTTTTTAAATTCTATTGTGTTATTGACTGTACATTTGTTTATGCCATGTGTAACTCTGTGTTGTTGTTTGTGTCGCACTGCTTTGCTTTATCTTGGCCAGGTCACAGTTGTAAATGAGAACTTGTTCTCAACTGGCCTACCTGGTTAAATAAAGGTGAAAAAGAAAATACAAAAAAATAAGTTGTGAATAAGTAAGCCTAAATGAATAGTTCAATTCTTTCTATTTTCTGTAACATGCATGGAACACAATATATGCTATATACTTGGTATGTAACTTCTCACTTATGGTTGGCACAAATTTGCGATATGGGGGAGGGGAATGGTCAGGGTATATGCATATGTAATACTGTAGTTTTTACAATAGTTAAAAAAGTGTAGTATTTACTACAGTGTTTTTTTGCGGATAATACTGTATAATTTACTATAGTATTCTACAGTATAATACACCATTCTATAGTAAGTACTACACATGATAGAGGGATACTACAGTGTGGAGTATAGTATTCTACAGTATACTGCAGTTTACTATAGCATTCTATTGTAAGTACTGTATTACTCTATAGTAAACTGCAGTATTTTTTCATGTGGGTATACTATATACAGTCATTGATACCAGCTAATTTTTGGACACCGCACCGCGACAACTGCACGCCCATTGTGGCGCAGAGGGACAGTCTGTTCGCACAAGAGCTGAGAGGCAGCGACATGACTCATTTGCATGAGCCAGCCTAGGAACGAGGACAAGCTGCGCTGCGGTGCTGGTCTGATGAGGCAGCAACAAGGACCAGAAAACATATACATTTGAGCCACATAAAGGGCGAACAATCCGCGATATGGTTGTCGGAGCATGGAAGCTCCAGAAGACGTATCGGTCCGGGAACAGCTTTTCCACGACCGAGTCAGAGAGACCATAGTAAGTACAGTCTGTACTCGTCGACTGCGGTGAAATTGAGAGCTTGCCTGTTGATTGGAGTGCTCTCGCTGCACTGCTGTGATCATCAGCCAGCTGCAAATGCAATTGTATCTCATAACATTTACTATTTGCTGAATATGTGTGGCTGTAGGCTATTCCAGGAACTTGCTGTTAGAATTTGTGTATCTGTATCATATTTCTCAATTACCTTTTTGCCCTACCATTACTACAGTATACCTTCAGCGTCCCTCCTGTGTTTTTTGTAAAGGAAAAATGTGAGGTCATGTTGCTGCTATTCAACCCCAAAATATGCCCCTACTGTAGACTACTTAAGCATATTGTGCAGCCGCATGCACTTTTATCTTTCACCTCTCTACAATGTAACAACAAACATCAGCCAATAATTAGATAGTTCACCAAGTAGGCCTGATGCAGGATAGTTATTGCATTCTTGATTATATAAATTACATTTACTATAATTATTAACACCATTGTCTGTGTATTGGTAGATCGAGATGTTGAAGCATCAACATCTCAGCATCAATGAAGTGTACAATGTAGCCTAACTTGAATTTAACCAAATGTTCAGCTCTAAAAACCGAGTCGCAATGAGAACCTGGGTATTTGTGGTAAAGATTGGTTATTGCTGCACAAGTATGTGCTCAAAGCACATTATGTTATGGGATGTCAAACCTGTTGCCATTTTTATGTAGTGTAAAATGTAGTTGGACCAGTATTTGTTACATTTGAAACGCATTAAATGTTGTACTGTATGTGCTCATGTAATCCTGGCATGATGGCTCTATCACCACAGCAGCACAGGGAAGTGACCTATGACCCTGCTTAGCACAGTAGATCTCTGTCTCTCTTCTGCCTGTCTGACTCCCTGATACAGATGACATTAAGTCATTCCAGACTCCCTTCCTCTTTCTCTATTTTCTAACGCCTATTCCTGTGAGTGCATTATAGGCTGCTAATAGCGTTTATCTTTGTGTGTTTATGTGGGCAATTGTGTTTCTATCCACATGCACGTGTGTCCTACGTGCCTTAGGCTGGACAGAGTGTGCAGCCTTTTAATCAAGTAGTGGTAGTGCTAGTTACATTTTTCATGACCTACATCGGCCCTTTGAAAGGCTGTTCAGTCTTAACAGGTACCGTGGCATGCATAGTTATCAATAATACCATTCCTCCACTTCTATTTTCCGGTAGGGCAGAATGGACACAACATGGTCTCAGTGACAGAGCCATGCATTAGTAGCACAACCCGTCATCACAAAGGCTTTTTCTCACAGAAATATCCAGCAAATACCTGTTGTGTACAGCACTAACAAGCTAAATATTTGTATGATATGATGTTTTACCTTTACTTCCAAACTTTTAACAACATGCCTGAGACGGTTATCTTTTGTTCTGTCTTTACGACATCAGTGTCCAGCCCACTGACTAATAGAAAATACTGGAGAAATCCTTCAGCACATAGGACTTGAGTTTGTCTAGTGGGCTGGCAGCCTCACCTGAAAGTGTTTACACAACTGAAGAGGATAGAGCCAGACTGAGAGAGGGAGGAAACATTTCTGATGTGAAAGTCAGAAAGACAAAGAAACATACAGAGAAATACAAGACAGAATGACAGACAGACAGACAGGTGGGGACAGACAGATAGGGAGTGTGCGTCAGAGCTGAGACAGGGAACACTGTTGTCCTCTGGACTAGAGCAGGTGAAGGTGCCCTCAGACAGCCCCATTATCTGTCTCTAGGAGGAGGAAAAATATAACAGGCCTGTGGTGTTTTGTCCTTCACAAAGGACAGTCTTGCTGTGACCGAACATGATGGCTGTGTTTGTTGGGATTGGAGGCTCAACTTAAAGTGCATCTATATACAGTATTATGCTGCTTGTATACGCTGTGAACCCTCAATGGTGCTCCATATTCTCTGTCTGCCATTTATTGGCAATTTGCTCTGATAGAGAGTGGGGCTTTTGTTTGGGGCATTAGCGTGCTGGGCATTAGCTGTTGGGGCTGTGAGCTGTTGGGCATAAGCTGGTTAGCATTGTGACATGGGCTATGTTTGCCCTCTCCCCCACATCTCTCTATCAAAGGGTGGATTTACATCAGTAAAATGTGTGTAGTAAGATCTATCTATCTTCAACATCAGATGGACAACTTTTCTGTGTACACCTTACTTTAGCCTTGGATGTGGTGTGGCCAAAGCCACATTCCTGCTTCATGTGTGAGTGCAGCTATTACCATACCGTAAATACCATAGGAAATAGACAAACAAAATGTTTTTAAATGTATTTTATTTAACTGCAATGACGGCCTAAGGATAGCAATTCAAACTGTACAGGAGCTTCTCATCTAAACCCTATTCTACATAATGTTGCACATTTGATTAATGCAACGATTCACAAATGAGTGGATCATTTATAAGCCTTTAATTTTCAATTTAGCTAACAGAGCAAGAACTCTGTCTACTGATATTAAGGTAATTCTTGCAGGGACAGGTGGTGTGGGAAAGCCGTTGTCTTTACACTATAACACCCAGAGGTAGTGTGGGAGACATCTCTAAAAGACACATTTGAATCTAGATCTGTCTTTTTACACTACAATATCATCTTTCCTGGAACTAGTATCCATCATCAAAGTAGTGTAGTGTAAAGAAGCCCAAAGTTCTCATAGACCTTACAGCTTTGTAGTGTGGATTTAAACCCCCTCTCTCCCATAATCATCAAACTGCCCAGCATGGGCTCCATTCTCTTTGAGCTGTCTGAATGCCTAGGCTGTTTCAGTCCAGCCTAGTTTAATATTCTTCAGCCTGTATCTTAGTACTGGCCAAGGACTGGTTTTAGATGGCTTGCTTTATTACAGAGCAAGTCACACATAATGAACTTTAAGCATCTGAATGTCTCATTTGGCTATTTGGAGCACTGTGTCACTCTGTAGCATCATCTTTCAGTTTGAGAATGGGAAATGAATAGTTGTCATTAGGCATTTTCTGCAGTTGTGTATTTATATTGTAGTCCATTGCTCTAACAAAGCTTTTACTTGTATACAGCTAAGCCTGCAACTCAACTCTGGTATAATTGCAGTGACATCACCACATTTCCATCAGTAGATTTATTAGACTCCAAAAAAGACTGGCAAGCTGGCAAGGACATGACGTCAATCCACACTTAATAAAGAAACAAAGATTAGGTGAAAATGGTTTAGAAACTAACAGTATACAGTATTTTGCATGTGAGGTATGGTAGTTCTTAATGCTAAACATTATCTGTTACAACTACTGAGCTCTGCCCTAGTTCATTGGATGTTGGTGTCACTGGGCAGGCTATGAGGTGGGGTATCCAATTCTGCCTTGTCGTTCATCCACTCACTAGGTAAATCTGTGGTGGCTGCCATTTGTAGGTCAAGCTTATCAAATGTACATGATTATACAAGTCAGCAGGCACATCATGTCCAAGTATACATTAAGGGCATCATCACAGACACATATTCTCTCCCTGTAACAATGATCAAATTCAAATAGGAGTGCCCACATTGCTAACATTTACAGTTATAGGATGTAGCCCTGTTTTTATTTACCTTCATAACATGTTATATTGGAGTATTTTATTAGACCACCGGAATATTCTGGAACAGAACATTTACTTATCTGCGGGATCAGAGGTAGCTATCTCCTTATGTGATATTTATGATATTATGATGTTTTTCTTTCTCTGTTATTCGTTAACCTGATTGCGTCATCTTTATTCAGACCAGGGTGGGGATATGTTGCTTTGAAACTGGCACAGAACTGCTGCCATTCCTAGTTCCCTAAATTGGAAGAGTAGTGTCCTCCATTTTAGAAAATGTCTGGTCATTTCTGTTTTATAAGGGATCGGTGGGGATGTGAGTATTTAGTTTATGTTGTTGGCTTTTTTTGTAATCCCAGCCGGTCTCCTCTCCACTCTCTCGTTGCTTAATCTGGTAATCCTGATAATCTGACCCCCTCTCATCTATCTACTACATAACTAACCCCGATGACCCTGTTTATAAAACCAGGGGCTCAATCACAGTCACAGATTGCCAAAACCATCATTTGGTAACTAGAAATCCATTCCAATTATGTAATTCAGCATCTGTAATACAGTTAGGCTACCTACAGACAGTACAGTATCACTAACCTGGGGATCTTCCATTTTCCAATAATAAACGAGAACTTCATTTTGTTGTAAAGGGAGAGAATGCAGAGTTCAACTTGATTCTACTGATCAGTGATTGATTCACATACATTAGGATGTGCCTCCTGGAAGGCAGGCTTGAGGGTAAACTATTGTTTTGAAGGTAGAACCACAAGTGATGATCTGCAATCATCTCGCCACACATGCAACAATAAATCACTCTATTCTGTTATGTGGTTAAACGGGTTCATAGCATGCGTCTATTGGCTTTTGTTCAGAAGTCTTCAAACAAACAGCAAGATATACAGTTTGACGTGGATGAGAAAATTTACTTTCCACTCCCTAGAATGTGCATGTTCAGTCTTATCCATGTTTTCTCTTTGAAAGTATGAAGACACCCAGCTTTGACAATGTTCCATTAATTAAGCAGAGGGCATGCATGATGTTGCTCAGGCAACCATAGCAAAAATAAACACAGTGCAGGTAACAGAGAGGGAGATGATTGACTCTCCTGTGTGTTCCTGGGTTCAGTCATCTCTAAGATCATTGTGGTGATGTCTTCATGAACCAGCTGGAGGTTGAAAAGCCTGCCTGTATATTATCTGCATTAGTGTGAGGACTTGAAGACTTTGTCTGGTGTTTGTTTGCCCTGTGCGAATCTGCTCACCTCTGTTATGCGGCAACACTCGGGGTCTACAGCAGCGTTGTGTGGATTTTCTCTATCGAGTGAATTCTTGCTTTATAAATGCAATTAGAGACGAGAAAACAAACAACTAGCATATCCCGGCCATATGTCTTTTTCAGCCATCTATTTCCTGTGTGAGGGGTGCAAAATCCACTTGTCACTTAAATCTGGCTGGACTGATTGCTTTTATTTTACTCCTGCGACTCTTTCATGCTTTTGCGTGTGCCTGTTGTTTTTTCCTGTTAACGTTACGACTGCGGATATATTACTGGGTTGTGTCAAACACAACCCAGTATTGGCTGAAATGGACTCAATGGAATACATTGTCTTTTCCATTGCATCTATAAGAACACAAAAGTTTGTTGAGGATTTAACACATCACCTCGACACTTGCATCATAAGAAAGAGGGGAAAGATAACTTTATTTTGATTGGTGTACTTTACTTTTTTTAATTCCACAAAAAGAAAAAAGAAAAAATCATTTGCTACAGTTGAAATGTTAACAAATGAAATGCCCTGAAATGAAAGCATCTCCTGAAAATGAACAGTTGGATTCCAGTGATATTATGTCTGATTTCGCAAACAATGGAAAGCATGTATAGATAGGTGTAATCTAAAGCCAAGGATGTTGATTTCTAATTCCAGCGTATCCTGCTATTGACACACTTGTTGAATTATTGAACAGAATGTGACAACAACATGAATTAATGAGTGCAGGGAGGCATAGACTAGGGATGGCCAACTTTGATGGGGTTGGGAGCCACAACAATATCTGAACTGATATGGGGGGGCCGCAGTTGCTTGCGGGTCTGTGTACCCACATCCATACCCCCCTCCCCCCACATTGCGAGCAAAACGTTTTAGCGGGCCTCCCTCTTGACAGCAGAGAGAACCATCATTTCGTGCAATTCCACACATTTTTGCCATTTTGCATTTATTAGAATTGTTTTTAATATTTTAATCAATTTTGATGACCCGTTGCTACAATTACCGAATAATAAAAGATTGTTGACTTATTCCCACAATTAGCATGGATTAATCATAGGAAGTTTGATCCTAAACGTTGATCTCAGTGTTTTTATCTCCACAGATCTGTGTCCTGCTTTTCATATGTCTCTACATTGTCTCCTATCTGGTCATTACCCACTACAAGAGGAATGCTGAGTTTACCATAGGTACGTGTGAGTCTGAGAGGTCAGTGGAGTGGAGTGGAGGCCAGGTCACAGTGGACTGCAAGGTCTGCTGGGGTTCTGTGGCTCAACACTACTGATTTAACTCTAAAAGTAATTAATTCGACTCTTGATAGTTCTGTATGCCTCCCAGTGTCCTCCTTTGGTCCTGTACGTGTAGGTGTTGTATTACAGCCAGGACGGCCGTATATATGTATACAGTGCCTTCGGAAAGTATTCAGACCCCTTGACTTTTTCCACATTTTGTTACTTTACATCCTTATTCTTAGTTTTTTCCCTCTTCAATCTAGACACAATACCCAATAATGACACCCCAGTAACAGGTTTTTAGACATTTTTGCTAATTTATAAAAAAAATACAAAAGTAAAATATTATATTTACATAATTATTCAGACCCTTTACTCAATATTTTTTTTGAAGCACCTTTGGCAGTGAGTCTTAATGAGTATGACGCTACAAGCTTGGCACACTTGTATTTGGGGTTTCTCCCATTCTTCTCTGCAGATCCTCTCAAGCTCTGTCAGGTTGTATAGGGAGCGTTGCTGCAGAGCTATTTTCAGGTCTTTCCAGAAATGTTTGTTTTGGTTCAAGTCCGGGCTCTGGCTCGGCCACTCAAGGACATTCAGAGACTTGTCTCGAAGCCACTCTTGCGTTGTCTTGGCTGTGTGCTTGGGGTCATTGTCCTGTTGGAAGGGGAACCGTCGCCCCAGTCTGAGGTCCTGAGCGCTCTGGAGCAGGTTTTCATCAAGGATCTCTCTTTACTTTGCTCTGTTTATCTTTCCCTTGATCCTGACTAGTCTTCCAGTCCCTGCCACTGAAAAACAACCCCACAGCATGATGCTGCCACCACCATGCTTCACCATAGGGATGGTGCCAGGTTTCCTCCAGACGTGATTCTTGGTATTCAGGCCAAAAAGTTCAATCTTGGTTTTATCAGACCAGAGAATCTTGTTTCTCATGGTCTGAGAGTCTTTAGGTAACTTTTGGCAAACTCCAAGATGGCTGTCATGTGCCTTTTACTGAGGAGTGGCTTCCGTCTGGCCACTCTAAGATAAAGGCCTGATTGGTAAAGTGCTGCAGAGATGGTTGTCCTTCTGGAAGGTTCTCCCATCTCCACAGAGGAACTCTAGAGCTCTGTCAAAGTGACCATCAGGTTCTTGGTCACCTCCCTGACCAAGGCAATTCTCCTCTAATTGCTCAGTTTGACCAGGCGGCCAGCTCTAGGAAGAGTTTTGGTTGTTCCAAACTTCATCCATTTCAGAATGAGGGAGGCCACTGTGTTCTTGGGGACCTTCAACGCTGCAGAAATGTTTTTGTACCCTTCCCCAGATCTGTCTGTCCTGTCTCAGCTCTCTACGGACACTTCTTTCGACCTCATGGCTTGGTTTTTGCTCCGACATGCACTGTTAACTGTGGGACCTTACATAGACAGGTGTGTGTTTTTCCAAATTATGTCCAGTCTATTGAATTTACCACCGGTGGACTCAAGGATGATCAATGGAAACAGGGTACACCTGAGCTCAACTTCGAGTCTCAATACAAAGGGTCTGAATACTAAAATAAGCTATTTCTCTTTTTTATACTTGTTTTTGTTTTGCCGTTATGGGGTATTGTGTGTAGATTGCAGAGGATGTTTTTATTTATTTAATCCATTTTAGAATAAGGCTGTAACATAACAATGTGGGAAAAGTCAAGGGGTCTGAATACTTTCCGAAGGCACTGTAAATGCATATATCAGCATATGTTTGCCCTTGCTTCACACTGCTGTGTATAGATTGTGTATGTCTGCATAAACAACTTGTTGTTTACTATGAAGGAGCCATAATAACTTTAATTTATGTGTGCAGGCATGAGCTAGGGTGTTTTTCACTGCAGCAGCCCCCACCTCACTTGTGAGTGTATGTTTCTATCAGGAATTTACAGCAAGCATTGGTATGGCGGACAGGATGCTTTCCAAAATCCACTCTGGTACAAATTACAGCCAGAGCCTGTTATGCAACCTTCCTTGGTCTCCCGGATCCTCTGTCCTGTTAGACTGGGCGAGGGGCGCAAGGAATGTTCCCCTGGGATAATAATACGCTCCGTAGGGCATACACAGTGCACAACAACCCCCACACAAAACACTTGGACACACACTTGGACAGACGCGCGCGCGCGCGCGCGCGCGCGCACACACACACACACACACACACACACACACACACACACACACACAGAACCAGCGCCCACGTAGTCAGGAATGTACGGTCTGCAGCACCCCTTGGACAGCCAATATGGGTGTGTGGACTGGGGGTTTTCACAAACCAGATGTTTCTGGCTATGGTTCCGATCTAGTAATATCTCTTGTGTAGTGTGTAAACCATGTAGGACGCCAGAGATAGAAAAGTAAGGGGGAAACGGAGAGCTCCATGGGTTTTACTTTAACCAACAAATGACTCTGCACTTAGGCTGTCTATCCAGCCTTAATTTGCTGGTACAAAACAATGGGGTATGAAATAAGCCTCAACTTCGAAGCCTGTGCCAAATATGATAATTCCGTTTTTATGACCAAATTCTTCATCGTAAGGGGTCGGGTTAGCAAATTGTTCAATACCACCCCCACCCCTTTTCCCAAAACTTGCACATGGATACTAAATTGTACACTGATTTGTTCAGTTGTTGGAAATAGCTGACCGATCTGATCAATTCCATGATCAGTCACAGATCAGGGCCATACACATATGGGGCACAGAGATATTCAAACATTGTATTACTGTTCTTTGATAAGGATTAGCGTTTTGCTTTTGGGCAATTTAATTTCCTGCTTTCGGAAAGAACGTATTATTTCCAGTTCCTGGTTTGTAGCCTGCAGCATAAACACATGTGTGCACACACACACACACACACAGCCATACACACACTGTACGTAGGCCTACACAAGAATTTGCTTTGCTTGATCACACACAAACACTCTTCCACACATGTGCAAACATGTTTGTCGTTTATAATTGTTACTACAAGAACAGTTTTAGCCTGTAGGTGTTTGTTAGAATCAGTGGTGTAGTGGTGCCTGGAGAAGTGGGTATTTTGCCAACATTTTTCCAAACGGCCTGAAGGAAACACACCGTGTGAAAACTTCTATGAGAAACAGTGACATACTCTCTGAATGACCTAAAATGATGAATCCCATATTGGTCTTTCACAGTCAGGCCAACCCAAGCTGTACTGTTCATATTGGTCTTTCACAGTCAGGCCAACCCAAGCTGTACTGTTCATATTGGTCTTTCACAGTCAGGCCAACCCAAGCTGTACTGTTCATATTGGTCTTTCACAGTGAGGCCTACTATTGAAACAGATCAACTGAGTCAGTAATTCACCGGTTTCAGATTGTCCCCCCCAAAAATTCAGGTATTCGTTCTCAATGTCACACTTTTTTTTTAACAGAAAATCAACAAAAGTGTATGTTCTAAGTCTATAACAATGCTTAAACCACATGGTTTTGGAAAAATCTAAGAAATTTAGATTTTTTTTTTAGAGTAGTTGACCTTTAATTCAAGTGTGCTAATTCAAGTGTGCAGGCACCTAGCACTGTTGTTTTATAAGCAGTGTTTCTGTAGCACATGAGATGGAGTTTGCAAACGAAATGGCACTAGATTGATTAAAATAATCATCATGATATCATTCTGACAGGTAGGCATGGGCTACTATGAAGCTAGTTAACATTTAATAGAGCAGGTTTTTGGGAAAGGCTTTCCATCTACTAGAAGACAGTTAGGCCTGTCATTCGCATCACTATATTTTCCTGTTCCTTAATTAGTTTGAAACCTGGACATTTTGCTTCATATTATGAGGCATGTCTTACCTTGCTTCAAAATAGCCTGTGGCCAAAATCCCACCATATAAACGTGGAGGCAATTATTCTTATGAAGACTTAATCAAATGCCTTCTCCTGTTCTATTGGTTTTCTTTCAAAGTTATTTCATTGTCTAGCAGCCTCTGCATTATCCTAATGCCTTTGGCTGCATCTTTAAATCCCCCTCTTTCTAACAGATCTTTCCATCTCTGTCCATGAAACCGCTTGCATGTGCGGTGAGCATTTTGGAACAGTGTTTTCACACAAATTGAATTTTGGATCATTCACGTGTAGGCCTACTGCCCTGTGTACGTTGCTGGGCCTAAAAAGGTATACCTGCGTATACCTTCCACTACACCACTGGTGAGAAATGAGCAATGTGTGCTTGTTGCCCTTCAGGAATTTAGGGGAAGGAGGTCTTGTCTTTGATCAGGTTCCCAGCTTCTTGCCCAGCCTGTCTATCCCCTCACCCCCAAACAATTTTTCCTCTTTCTGTAAGCCATACTAACAATTGCGTTGTGTTCTTTAAATTGTAGATAACAGTGAAGATGCAACAGTCAACAAAATTGCGTGAGTAACTTTGAACAATAGAGGCTTTATTACCACCAATCTCATCTATTCTGCCACAGAATGTCAGAAAACCAATATACTGAACCTACCTACATATTTGATATTTCTATGTATTTTATGGGACTGCTGCTTCTTTTGTAAAAAATCTATTTTTCTCTCTGTCTTTCTCTAGGCTGTGGCTCTGTACGTTCACTCTCTCAGTCTCTGTGGGCGCTGTTCTACTCCTACCGCTCTCCATCTTGTCCAACGAGGTCCTGCTCTCCTTCCCACAGAGCTACTACATGCAGTGGCTTAATGGATCCCTTATACACGGTAAACACACACACAAGCAGCTACATTAACATACACACACCTGACTGACACACCTAATGCGCACAGAGATTTTGTTTGTGCGAAGCATGAATGACAGTTTAAAGTCATGTACCATTGAAAGATTTTCTCAGCAGGTAGTTGGTTCAGTGCATATGCTTCACATATTTGATTTCCCGTTTAATTTGTTCAGAGAATTTGCAGTCCACCACATGTTGCTATGGGTGTAGCTATTACCTTTACTCAGTGGTGATGATAAGACTACAGATACGAGCTCCTCAGAGCCTTGAACTTTTAAAACGAACGTTTATGAAACTCCACTAGAGACCTCACTCTTAGAACAATAGGTTCCATAAGGGTTCTTCGGCTGTCCCCATAGGAGAAACCATTTTTGTTCCAACTAGAACCCTTTTGGGTTCCATGTAGGACCCTGTGGAAAGGGTTCTACCTGGAACCCAAAGGGTTCTAGTTGGAACAAAAATGGTTTCTTCAAAGGGTTCTCCTATGGGGATAGCCGAAGAACCCTTTTAGATTCTAGATAGCGCCTTTTTTGTGTGTATAGCATGTAGAGAGTGAACCTCTCATTGTCTGTAACGCTGTCTGTAACGCTGTCTGTAACGCTGTCTGTAACGCTGTCTGTCTCCATCTCTCAATGCAGGACTGTGGAATATAGTCTTCCTCTTCTCCAACCTATCCCTGGTCTTCCTCCTGCCCTTTGCCTACTTCTTCACTGAGTCTGAGGGCTTCGCTGGATCCAAGAAGGTACCTGCTTCAGTGACAGAGCAGACTGGTAGCAGATGAGCCAAATCCACTGAGTGTTGTGATGACATGATGATTGGGATGAGTTGGCTGAAGCACAAACAGACCATGGCCCAGGCTTATGAAAGAGCATCATGTATATGTACACTGAGTGCTCTTTCCATGACACAGACTGACCAGGTGAATCCAGGTGAAAGCTAAAATCCCTTATTGATATTGTTAAATCCAGTTCAATCAGTGTAGATGAAGGGGAGGAGACTTAAAGAAGGATTTTTAAGCCTTGAGCCAATTGACACATGGATAGGCAGTAGGTGCCAGGTGCACCGGTTTGAGTGTGTCAAGAACTGCAACGCTGCTGGGTTTTTCACACTCAGTTTGCTGTGTGTATCAAGAATGGTCCACCACTCAAAGGACATCCAGCCAACTTGACACAACTGTGGGGAAACATTGGAGTCAACATGGACCAGGATCCCTGTGGAACGCTTTCGACACCTTATAGAGTCCATGCCCCAACGAATTGAGGCTGTTTTTAGGGAAAAGGGGGGTCCAACTCAATATTAGGAGGGTGTTCCTAGTGTTTTTGTACACTCAGTGTATATAACATGTGGTATAACGTTTGTATACCCTCTGTACACAGGGTGTGATGGCCCGTCTGTATGAGACAGCAGTAGTCCTCTTCCTCCTGACCCTGCTCGTGTTGGGGATGGTGTGGGTGGCATCAGCCATCCTTGATGACAACATGGCCAGACAGAGTCTTTACGGTAAAACAACCCCTCTTCTCCTTCTCCCCTCTCCCTCTCGATCTATCCCCCTTTTCTTACACTTTCACATCCTTAAAACTGTTTTATGTGCTTTTCATCTTTTACCTTCCACCTCTTCTCATATTTCGTCTGCTTCCCTGTGGCTCAGTTGGTAGAGCATGGTGTTTGCAACGCCAGCATGGTGTGTGCAACGCCAGGGTTGTGGGTTCCCATGGGAAGCCAGTACAAAAAAAAAAATATATATATATATATATATATATATATATATGAAATGTATGCATTCACTACTGTAAGTCGCTCTGGATAAGAGCCTCTGCTAAATGACTAAAAATGTAAATGTAAAATGCCTGTTGCTGTTGTTAACTGCAAATGTGAAATGTAAGTTTAATTCCTAAATTTATCTGTAATGTGTTAAATCGTTTGTCTCTCAGATCTGTGGGAGTATTACCTGCCTTATCTGTACTCCTGCATATCCTTGTTCGGAGTCCTGCTGCTGTTGTGTAAGTACAGTACATGTTTACCCAGCCCCGGGCCGGGGGCATTTCATAAATATGAGGATGACTGTATTTCTATATTATATGATTGTATCCCCTGTGTCTCCCACAGTATGCACTCCTCTGGGACTATCACGTATGTTCAGCGTCACAGGAAGGCTACTGGTCAAACCAAGGGTGAGTGTGTCTGTGTAAGACTCATGTTGGTGTGTTTTTGTCCTTTAGTTTATGTGCTGTCTGTACAGCTCTGGAAAAAATTAAGAGACCACTGCAAAATGATCAGTTTCTCTGGTTTTACTATTTATAGGTATGTGTTTGGGTAAAATTAACATGGTATGTACTGTATGTGTTGGTATGTACTGTATGTGTGTGTGGTGTTGGTATGTACTGTATGTGTGTGCTGGTCTGACTCCCTTAATGTCTTCCATCATCAGTTGCTGGAGGACCTTGATGAGACAATGAGTTGTGCTGAGTTTGAAGAGGCCTCTCTATCCAGGAACCTCACTAGTAAGTCTCATGACATAACGTACTGTATATCCATGATATAACATATGTCAATTTTATGCCAGAATTTGTCACTTTCATGCATAATTAAAGTGATGCTATTTCTCTTTAAAGGGAATGAATAGAAGCTTATCACAAAATTACAGCTCTCTCTTTCCTCTGTAGGTGGGACCTCGTTATGGAATAATGTGAATGCAGAGGTTCTGAGGAACCGGTTCCTCAACATTCAGGCCCGGCGGATTGCTCTGGGTAAGAACTAAAGGTCGACCGAATATGATTTTTCAACACCGATACCGATTATTGGAGGACCAAAAAAGGCAGATACCGATTAATCGGACGTTTTTTAAATATTTTTTTAATATATATTTGAAATAATGACAATTACAACAATACTGAATGAACAATGAACACTTTTATTTTGACTTAATATAATACATAAATAAAATCAATTTAGTCTCAAATAAATAATGAAACATGTTCAATTTGGTATAAATAATGCAAAAACACAGTGTTGGAGAAGAAAGTAAAAGTGCAATATGTGCCATGTAAAAAAGCTAACGTTTAAGTTCCTTGCTCAGAACATGAGAACATATGAAAGCTGGTGGTTCCTTTTAACATGAGTCTTCAATATTCCCAGGTAAGAAGTTTTAGGTTGAAGTTATTATAGGACTATTTCTCTAACATTTGTATTTCATAGACCTTTGACTATTGGATGTTCTTATAGGCACCATAGTATTGCCAGCCTAATCTCGGGAGTTGATAGGCTTGAAGTCATAAACAGCGCTGTGCTTCAAGCATTGCCAAAAGTTGCTGGCAAACGGAGGAAAGTTCGGTTTGAATAAATGCTTACGAGCCTGCTGCTGCCTACCACCGCTCAGTCAGACTGCTCTATCAAATCATAGACTTAATTGTAATATAATAACACACAGAAATACGAGCTTTAGGTCATTAATATGGTCATATCCGGAAACTATAATTTCGAAAAAACAAAACGTTTATTCTTTCAGTGAAATACGGAACCGTTCCGTATTTTATGTAACGGGTGGCAACCCTAAGTCTAAATATTGCTGTTACATTGCACAACCTTCAATGTTATGTCATAATTATGTAAAATTCTCGCAAATTAATTATGGTCTTTGTTAGGAAGAAATGGTCTTCTTACAGTTCGCAACGAGCCAGGCAACCCAAACTGCTGCATATACCCTGATTCTGCTTACACTGAACGCAAGAGAAGTGACACAATTTCAGGCACCGCATTGATTATATGCAACGCAGGACAAGCTAGTTAAACTAGTAATATCATCAACCATGTGTAGTTAACTAGTGATTATGTTAAGATTGATTGTTTTTTATAAGATAAGTTTAATGCTAGCTAGCAGCTGCACTCGCATAACAGGTGGTCAGCCTGCCATGCAGTTTCCTCGTAGATTGCAATATAATCGGCCATAATTGGAGTCCAAAAATGGCAATTACCGATTGTTATGAAAACTTGAAATCGGCCCTAATTAATCGGCCATTCCGATTAATCGGTCGACCTCTAGTAAGAACCATTGACTTTCCTAGAAACACAGAACATGTCCTACGCTACTAGGCCTGGCCAGGAAAACTGGCTATAATTAGGGCCTGGAGTTTGTCCCGTCAGGTCACGTGGTCAGGAAAAACTCCAAACGATAAAAAGACTGGGATTCTCAGACACTAACTCTGGATTTCTGTTTTTGCCTTCAGAGATACGGAAGAGAGCATCACCATGGCAGCGTAACCTAGGATACCCATTGGCCATGCTGTTGCTGCTGGCTGTAACGGTGAGGAGAGGCAGACTCACCACTCACCTCGCCTGCTGGCACACACCTGACATCACATCCTCATTCAAAATGTTGTGTGTGTTTTGATTGGCTGTGAGTGTTGTTCTCTTTCCCAGGTGGTGTGTGTGCTCATTGTGTGTTACCATGTGGTGGAGTTGCTGTTTGACGATACAGCTATGCCTCGAGGGATGGAGGTGAGGGGATGCTTTCCTATACAAGCAGTAACTAATAATTCCCCAAATATCTAATTTAATTCAAACAAAGATATGTTGTCGCTACTAGTTCTTGATTAGTAACTTTTTAAGGGACACTGTAGAGCTATACTAGACCTGTATACACTATGAAACAGAGTTTATATAATGTGTGTACTACTGACATTTTAATTGTATTATCACAGGATGTAAATAGTATTAACTTTCTTTCTCTCTCCTCTTGAAGGACCCTCTCCTGGGCGCTGCCTCGTTCTCCATGTTTGGTTCGTTAGGGGCTGCAGTGCAGGTGATCCTCATCCTGTATCTCATGATCTCCTCAGTAGTGGGTTTCTACAGCTCCCCACTGTTCACTGGACTACGCCCCCGCGCACAGGACACCACACTGACACAGGTACACACACACACACTGCTCGCTCTCTCTTCCATGGGGCATTCTCATAATAACCCAAGCTTCTTGCTCTCTTTTCTCAGATTATTGGGAACTGTGTGTCTCTATTGGTGCTCAGCTCAGCTCTGCCTGTATTTTCTAGGACTTTGGGTAAGTCTGCAGTGGAGGACTTGGTGTCAGGTGCTCTTGTATGACAGACTGACATACATATAAAATACCAACAAATAGATGCTTTTTCTAAACATTAACCATTGAATGGTTTGGTCCTTTGGTCTTGATGATTCAGGGATCACCCGGTTTGATCTGCTGGGAGACTTTGGTCGGTTTAACTGGCTGGGAAACTTCCACATCGTCTTCCTGTATAACATACTGTTTGCCGGGCTGACCTCTGCCTGTCTTATCAACACTCTCACATGGACTGTACAGAGGGAACTCATCAGAGCATTCGGTATGTTGGGGTCACACACACATACACAATTCCGCACGCGTGTACGCATGCTCACACACGTTGTGATCGGCTGATTCCCTAATCTGGTCCTCTATCTCTTCACAGGGCTGCATAAACTGCCGTCGACTGTGTCCCGCTCCACCATCCCACTCAGGCTCCTATTGGCTAATGGACTCTCAAAGATTCAGTGACACTTAACAAGCCAATGACCTTGGCTAACCAAAGTGAGTTTACCAAAAAGTCAGTGTCCCCAAATATTGAGCTGAAGTAAACTGTCATTGAAAGAGAGAAGAGATTGACCTGTTTGCTGATGGACGACTGTTGATCCTGTCACCACTGATATAAGAAGAGGAGGAAACTTGCTTAGATGAAACATATCGTCTGATCAGGAATGGACTTGGACCTCAGACATGATCATACTTACAGAGAATAGGTACAGGTACTGCGCCAAAGGGGACCAATGCAATTTGTCTCCTTTTCTGTCAGGTCTATAACAGAGTAAGTGAGAAATAAAATTAAAAAAGAAGAGGGAGACAATGGTGAAGAAAACTAAATGAACAGAAAGGGAGCAAGAATTTAGGTTTCTATGCATAGACTATGGAGATGGTCATCTTCGAGTCCCAAGGTCATTCCCAATATATGAACCCTTCATAGACATCCAAAGTGACTTCTGCTGAAATGTCTGCCAATCTCAAAACATCTTGATCCCTGACTCTTTGATGGGAAGGAACTCCACAAGAACTTCAGCTCTATGTACTTTAGATCTGGCTTTTCCTCTCTAGCACTTATGACCTTATTTATTATTCAAATGATTTATTCTGCTGTGTCATCTTGTGAACATCATATCACTTCTTTCTGTTGTCCTTTAATGGAAGGTTTTGGAAAGAAGAAGATGTCTGCATGGTGTCAAAGAATAACAGTAAATCGGTTAACAGTAATGAAAGTAAGGGACGGGTACAGTAACTCTACTTCTATGCATATGGCCAATTCTACGATACTCCTTTTTAGTATATCATTCTCATTTACACATTTGTATCACAACCTTGTGTAATAGGGACGGTTTATTGTTGGACTGAAAAGTTGGACAGCTGCCTTTTGTGAAGAGAACAGCAACATACAATGCTTAGCACCATGGCGCTAAAGGAAATTTAAGGTAGAGACCGGAAACAATGGCCTGGAAGTTAAGACCAAGTTAAACTGTGATGTGTTTACAGTGTGTGTGTGTTTGTGTGCCTGTGTTTGAGTAAAAGAGTGCCTGTGTGTGTGTGTGTTTGTGTCCGTCAGCATACATTCATTTTTTGTGCAATGTTGCATTAATGCATGGAGATTTATCTCCAATATCTCAAGTTCCTTTCATTTTTTAAAATCACGTTTTTGTTTTTTAATTATGAGTTTGTGTCAATAGATTTATTTTGACATCAAGTGAATGTTCATGTGTTTGTCTCACAGGGGTAAAACACTCCTCAACCTCTCCTGAATTGTCCAAATGTATTTAATTAAAATGCCAGAACAGTAGGCTACTACATGTTAAATTGTCTGTATGTCTTGTAAAACTGTATGCTTTACTATGATGTATGATTGTTAGCTAGCTATACATTTGAACTCTGGTTAAAAGTATATGAAAATAGTTTTTGTAAGGACTCTTTACTGGAATAATAAATATTTTCAGTCTATTTCTTATACCATTGTTGCTTTTTTTTGCATAGTATACTAAGAAAATGTATTGATTTGGAAACCCTGTTTCACTCCAATCTGGAAGATTGCCTGATGTTTTTAGAGCCTCAAATTGGCTAATCTTTATGTCGAGACAAATCCATGTCCCACACCATCTGTTATGTGTCTAAGTACCACATGGTATGGTAAAGATAAGTCTGTCATCAATTTTACCTTCTTCAATTTCGTCATTGAGGTGTTGCTGGATCTACATAAAGATGGTGTAAGTGTACTCAACCTAACAAACATTTCATAGCTGCCTAAAGTGGTCTAACAGACAAATTTTGGAGTGATCACTTTCCAAATCATAACAGGGCCCACCATACACATAGGCCTATTTAAAACAGATTTTTAAAAAGCATGTTTCAGTAAAGGTATGTATATGATAATCGTGTATGGTCATTGAGCATTTAATAATAAAAACAGATTAACGTGTTTTGCAATATTAACGTGTTAAAAAGGCCTAGCTTGTGTCTATCTCTCACATTTGTAGATAACTAATTCAGGTTCAGAGTGACATCTGCTGTACAAAATGGGGCACACTCCTTCTACTTCAACACCACTGTCGTCCCTAGCTACCACAGTCACAAAGTCATAAACCCCGCCTATTTCTACAATTTCTCTTCTTAAAATATGATTTTAAACCTAACCCTAAGCTTAACCACACTGCTAAGTTTATGCCTTCCCTAACCTTAAATTAAGACCAAAAGGCACATTTTTGTTTTCATGAATGACGATATATTGACTTTGTGGCTGTTGTAACGAGTGGAAACCCAATGGCACCCTCATGTCAAGCTCTGACGTATGTCTTTTTACGACGGTGTGCTTGTCCAGTTTCCGACAGTGTGACTCGCAAAGCGTAACCGCTGTGAATAAGCTGTTTTAGTTTGCTTTTTTACATTCTAAAAACTAATCTTTAGATACTTTCAAACTAATTATCAACAAACATAACTGTACCGATAACCGATATATTGCAATTATCAGTCGATAATACGTGTTCAACCAGCTTCGGTTCTGAAGTTGCAACTCGAGGCCCCTGCGGAGTGTTAGCTCTAGCGGCACTGTAAAGTTTGTTGTTGTCACGTGACGTGATACGAATGTGGCGATAAAGTTTTTGTTTCGTTATTAAAACTACCATACATTTCAACATTGGCTATCTATTGAAGTAACTATTTTAACACAATGCCTCAACCAAAATACAGGAAGATTGCTGTGATTGGGTACAGATCTGTAGGTGAGTCAAATAAGAAGCTAGCTAACTAACGCGTTAGCCAGCTTTTGTTTTTGTTTGCATAGCTACGCTATTGCTAGCTAAGCTAGCCAATGTTAGCTAGTTAATACCAAAACACAATGCCATAGCTGTGTAACTTAATTGTGTACATGTTAGTTTGTATAGACGTTGTCGACAAATACGAAATGTTGTCGTCGATATCATTATTTCTATTCACCATGCCAAAGTTGTGCTAACTTTGCCACAACGGCAGCCAAGTAACTAGTTCCTCGATGTGGCACTGTAACGCGTCTACCTCACACTCTACTTACAGTTAGATATTTGCATTGTGAAATATCTCCTGTCACAGCTAACGTTAGGCAATTACAATTTATAACTGTTGTTCAGAGTCCGATAACTTTCAGTTTCTTACTTAACAAATGGTAATTTTCTATGATTTTGGAAATTGTTCCTCATCGGCCACCACAACAATACTTTATTCCTTTACTTCTACAGGAAAGTCTTCTCTCACAATACAGTTCGTGGAAGGACAGTTCGTAGATTCATATGACCCTACCATTGAAAACAGTAAGTTCTTTTTTGTTTTTATATATATATATATATATATTTTTTTTTAAATGTGTTGGATCAGTTTTGTTTTTCCAATTGCACCCATTGTACGGTGTCATTGAGGATCAAATAATATGCATGGATGAAAATACGTTATAGGTGGTTGTATCCAGAATGTATTCTCATTTCATGACCATGTTATATCCAGCAATTACCATTTTCTCCTGTATGTTGCCTGTGATGTAGGACTATTCATTAGTCAGATTCTGTTGCTAAACATTTAGCAACTGAAACCTTTTATTGTTTACTCTAGGGACCTACCACAATTTGTCCAATAGAAACTTGTTTTCGTTGCAGAACGTTGTACGTTTAGGGTAAACGGCTTCTGTTACAAAACATTTTGCAACGGAATTTGACTAATGAATACACCCCTGGCTTGGGCTTGACCACTGTCTCTTCACCTCTTTCCAGCCTTCAACAAAATGGTGTCTGTCAACGGTCAAGACTTCAATCTTCAGTTGGTCGATACTGCGGGTCAGGTATGTATGCTTTACATTGCACTACATTACTCATTTTATTTATTTACCTCAGTTTCTCTGCTCTCTGAAATAAAAACACTATATACATACTAAAATGTAACCACCTGCTGGGTTCCGGTGATCAGTGGCAGTTTGAGCCGATGCAATGTAGAATTGTTTGGATATTGACAAAAAACAATGGTCGATATTTCTTTCAGAAGCACTTGTCTGTTGTTTTTGTTTTTCATCTCTAACCGATTTCTCCCCTTATCGCTACAGGACGAGTACTCTATTTTCCCTCAGTCTCATTCAATGGATATCCATGGTTATGTCTTGGTCTACGCAGTGACTTCCATGAAAAGGTGAGTAGTCACGGGTACATTTCATTCTGGATTTATCCATCAGAGATTCAGTGTTCAATAGTCACTTGTACAGGGTTGCAGGTGTGATTGCAGGGTACAGTGAAAATCTTAGGGTCCAAGCTCCGACTTGCAGGATGAAGTGAAATTAAATAATGAAAATGGTAATAAAAAAAACAATAGAAATAGCACAATATACATCATAACTGTAGTAGGGGGGGAACATCTTTGCCCTTGTGACTACTGTGTGTATAGATGGTTGTCTGAGTATCAATGCACACATGGACCCTAGTAACCTGTCTCTTTTTGTCTTTCACTTTTTGCAGTTTTGAAGTTGTTCAGGTTCTTCATGACAAGCTTCTAGATATGGTTGGGAAAATACAGTAAGTTAACCAAAATTATGAAAGGTTTAATGCTGCTTTTGATGATTTGTGTGTCTTAAAACATTTGTTTTTCATGTAAGAAATATCAATGGATGTTTTCTTTTAGGGTGCCAACTGTTCTTGTTGGGAACAAAAAAGATCTCCACATGGAAAGGTAAACTTACTTGATCTGAATGAAGGTGGAGAGCAATGGTGCTCCCACTCACATGCATGGCTGGTACAGTATGTGTAGAACCATGACACTACCTGATATATGGTTTCAACTTGGTTATCCAGCCAAGGCCTTGGACCTTGTGACTATAGAGGTACATAAGTGCCCCCTGAAGATACTGTATGGGATTTCATTACATCATGCTCAGTGTGTCCTTTTTCCCCTCAGGGTGATCAAGCCAGAAGAAGGGAAGAAGCTGGCCGACTCATGGGGAGCAGCGTTCATGGAGTCTTCTGCCAAGGAGAACGAGGTAGACAAATATATATTTTCTGCAGACAGAGCTACTCACCAAAATTGTGTGTTTATTCAAAATAATGAAGCTATTTATTGATTTGTTTTCATCTCTCTGCATTGCAGACCGCTGTAGAGTTATTCAAGCGGATCATTCTGGAGATGGAAAGGGCGGATGGGAACGTTGCCTCAGAAGATAAGAAGTGTGCTGTGATGTAAGAGGGTCTAACCAGGACAGCAGTAAGCTCATTGGCCGAAACCAGGAGACACATCACCACCAGCCTGCCAATCATGACCTCCCCAGCACCAAGGAGCTGCAGTCGCAATGTGGCCATTTATAATTCAATAGTGTTTTGCAAAGGCAGCCAATCACACTCGAGGCTGACTAAGGAGAACTCTGAGACGTGTCACACAAGGGTTTCACTGTCAGTTTTACTGAACTCTGTCAAGTTTGGTTGGCATAAACCAAACCTCATGAAAAACAAAACATATGAAAATGCCAAATGTAATGTATGAGCCACAAGCTCAAACTTTACAAAAAAAACGTCTCCCTGATAATCTGATAATTGCAATCAACTAGCTAGCCATGCATCAACAGATGGAACAGTGACTGGCCAGTGTCCCCGACTCTCACTGGCCAGCTTCACCTTGTACACCTTGACTCCTTTTCTCAGGTCATCTGTATACTTCAATGAATACGCCGGCCATGGCAGAGAGCCACAGTTCACATTGCTGTTGTAGCGACGTTGGAAAGTTGCTATGATTTACAACTGATTGTCTTAGTTACAGTATCTTGGAATGAGTTTTCTTTCACACAATACGTGTGTTGCGGAAATACATTTCCTCTTGCATTGGTCTTGGCTAACATTGTTTCACTGTAAAACTTTCAGCAAGTCAACTTCAGGTTACACTTCATCCTTGAACTGTAAATCATGTCTTTTAGAAAACAATGATTTTTATTTTCTAGAATACATTTTGATGTTCTTCAGCACTTCTGGTTGGCAGATTGGTCCTTGCTCCCTTCCTCTCTATGATTTACCTGTCATCTGAATTTAATAATTGAGCTGTAATTATCCAGTGGATGAGGCACCCTTGAATGAAGTTTCAGATTAGAAGAGTGGAAGGGATCAGTTAAATTTAAAAGTTGTGGCCTTTTGATCCCAGAGAACTAGAATCCTATACACAGGTTCGATAGTGTTGTTGGTTATATCCTGAGATAATACAAGTTTGTTTATTCAGCAGCATATTTAATAAAATGTCTGCATATAATTATACTATAATTAAGAATATTATGGACTTGCAGTTTTTGCATTCACTGATAATTCCTTACCACTGTGGACTGCAAACCAGTTCATGGGGACCACAGGATCTGCTGGTTTAGTTTTGGGGTTTTGATTCCAGAAGTGATGTAGGCTTGGTCAAGCTAAATAAGGATGCTGTATGATCCATTATGACTTATACATTTAGTGTTGAGTCAGGGAATAGCAGCGGACACATAGTGCTCACCATAACCTGATTTGCGTGTCCACTTTAGCCTTACAAACAAAAGATCAATTAGAAGCCAATGGGTTTTACTGACATTACTTTCATTTATCCACCCCCTAGTATCCATTATTTGTTATTTTGATGTTTTTTTGGGATAGAGTGCTTCTCTTTGAGTAAGTAGTAGGTTGATTGATTGATAGGTGATTGATGGTCAAAGAGAAGCTGGTGATGCTGTGTCTTGTGCCTTACCTTACCCTTCAATACCCCCTTTATTCAACCCACCTGCTTCCCTACCTGACTCAAGGTGCTCTCTAGTTTTTTTTCTTTCTTCTGTTGCCTTGATCCAATGGGCAAAAACCAGGTGGTGTTGTGCACCTGAATACCAATATCCCCACGGTCAATGTTAACTCAGAAATCTTGCTGTAAACAGTTTTGTATATATAAATAAATCCTTTACTCCTTTAAAAGTCTGTCATTTTTTATTGATTAGTTGTGCTGTAGATGCTCAATAACTCTGCGGCTAAGAATTCCACAAGTCTCTCAGGAAATTAGTAATTATTTGTTTGACAAAACCGAACAAAGATGAATTATGACGCTAACAATTATGTAATTGTCCCTGTACTAAACCTAAACTATCATAAGGTGACAATGGCATCTTTTTGTAGACACTAACTCTGCCATGGCTTGTTGGCCAAACCTTATGGGGAAATTAATGGAGATTTAGTTTTTTGGATCAACACTGAAAATGAGGTCTCTGCTAAACAGGCTTAGGAGATCTATGTTTTGTTCTATGAGATCATCTTCATCAGCAAATGTCACTTTTTGGAATTTTGAAGCATTTAAATTATCAAAAAAGCACTTAAAGGCTTCATAATTCATAAAGGTAATGTTAACTGACATCTCAGAACAAAATGTATAAGATTGCCTAAGCCTGTGTTAACCTCAGACCTTATTTTTGGCTTTTAAACCAAAACCCTATTCTTTCCCCATTCATTTTCCCAATAATAATGATGGCTAGAAGGAACCAGAGGTGAATAATTTCCAGTTTTAGGACTATAAAGCTGGCGCGCACCTTGAGGGGACGACGAGTGGATAAGAGGCAATCCGTAATTTTGATTAAGACATTCATGAGTGAGCTAGGATAGACGTAGTCAATATAACTGTTAAGCACTTTTGAAATGTACAGGGACAGAATTCAGAACATGGGCCATTCTTACAGTATTCTCACTGTACACCAAGTCAGACCCGTAGGATAAATAAAGGGAGCATTTACAGTTGAAGTCGGAAGTTTACATACACCTTAGCCAAATACATTTAAACTCAGTTTTTCACAATTCCTGACATTTAATTCTAATAAAAATTCCCTGTCTTAGGTCAGTTAAGATCACCACTTTATTTTAAGAATGTGAAATGTCAGAATAATAGTAGAGAGAATGATTTATTTCAGCTTTTAATTCTTTCATCACATTCCCAGTGGGTCAGAAGTTTACATACACTCAATTAGTATTTGGTAGCATTGCATTCAAATTGTTTAACTTGGGTCAAACATTTCAAGTAGCCTTCCACAAGCTTCCCACAATAAGTTGTGTGAATTTTGGCCCATTCCTCCTGACATAGCTGGTGTAACTCAGTCAGGTTTTTAGGCCTCCTTGCTCGCACACACTTTTTCAGTTCTGCCCACACATTTTCTATAGGACTGAGGTTAGGGCTTTGTGATGGCCACTCCAATACCTTGACTTTGTTGTCCTTAAGCCGTTTTGCCACAACTTTGGAAGTATGCTTCGGGTCATTGTCCATTTGGAAGATCCATTTGCGACCAAGCTTTAACTTCCTGACTGATGTCTTGAGATGTTGCTTCAATATATCCACATAATTGTCCTTCCTCATGTAGCCATCTATTTTGTGAAGTGCCCGGTCCCTCCTGCAGCAAATGTCAGGAATTGTGAAAAACTGAGTTTAAATGTAGTTGGCTAAGGTGTATGTAAACTTCCATAATTTTCCATACACATAATTTTCCTACCTCATGATGCCATCTATTTTGTGAAGTGCACCAGTCCCTCCTGCAGCAAAGCACCCTCACAACATGATGCTGCCACCCCCGTGCTTCACGGTTGGGATGGTGTTCTTCAGCTTGCAAGCCTCCCCCTTTTTCCTCCAAACATAACAATGGTCATTATGACCAAACAGTTATATTTTTGTTTCATCAGACCAGAGGACATTTCTCCAAAAAGTACAATCTTTGTCCCCATGTGCAGTTGCAAACCGTATTCTGGCTTTAATATGGCGGTTTTGGAGCAGTGGCTTCATCTTTGCTGAGCGGCCTTTCAGGTTATGTCAATATAGGACTCGTTTTACTGTGGATATAGATACTTTTGTACCTGTTTCCTCCAGCATCGTCACAAGGTCATTTGCTGTTGTTCTGGGATTGATTTGTACTTTTCGCACCAAAGTATGTTCATCTCTAGGAGACAGAACGCGTCTCCTTCCTGAGCGGTATGACGGCTGCGTGGTCCCATGGTGTTTATACTTGCGTACTATTGTTTGTACAGATGAACATGGTACCTTCAGGCGTTTGGAAATTGCTCCCAAGGATGAACCAGACTTGTGGATGTCTACAATTTATTTTCTGAGGTCTTGGCTGATTTCTTTTGATTTTCCCATGATGTCAAGCAAAGAGGCACTGAGTTTGAAGGTAGGCCTTGAAATACATCCACAGGTACACCTCCAATTGACTCAAATGATGTCAATTAGCCTATCAGAAGCTTCTAAAGCTGTGACATAATTTTCAGGAATTTTCCAAGCTGTTTAAAGGCACAGTCAACTTAGTGTATGTAAACTTCTGACCCACTGGAATTGTGACACAGTGAATTATAAGTGAAATAATCTGTCTACAAACAATTGTTGGAAAAATTACTTGTGTAATGCACAAAGTAGATGTCCTAACCGACTTGCCAAAACTCTAGTTTGTTAACAAGAAATTTGTGGAGTGGTTGAAAAACAAGTTTTAATGACTCCAACCTAACTGTATGTAAACTTCTGACTTCAACTGTAAGCAGACAATGACATCTCTTACAATATTCGATGATGACATTTCTCTAAAACAGGCTATAGGCTACATGTGCACCACCAAGTCAGAACAGTAGGCTAAATTATTAGAGTTAGGCACATGGGCTACTAACAGCTTACTACACAACATACACTTAGTATTACTTTCTTAGCTACAGTATACATATCTCCCTGGCATATTACATAATTTATGCAGCAGCATACAATACATTTTTGGACTCACATTGCTGTGCTGTGCTCACTTGAACAGGAAGGTGGCGCGGCGGTCCTTGGGCAAATTTTGTCATCAAACTTTGTCATCCATGTCTGGCATTCTCTGGATTTATGGTGCTTTCAAGACAACTGGGAGCTCTAAGAAAAAACAAGGTCAAATCATGATGATGTCAGTGATCTTCAGGTCGAAGCTCTAGAAAGAGGCCCGAGTTCCTGACTTGCAATTCTGAGATGGATGACCATTCAAAATGTATTTTCCCAGTCGGAGCTCGTTCCTAACTCACTAAACTCTGACATTTCCCAGTTTCCAGTTGTTTTGAGCGCGGCTGAAGTCATGGTGGATTGACAGCATGGCCAATGTTGAATGTTTATCCTTTTAAGCTTGGAAAAGAGACCCTTAAATCCAGAATTCGACCACACACCCACTACACTGAATAGCAGGCTAGTGATTGCTTTGCAATGCTTGCAGTTAGCCACTGATTCCTTCCAAACAACTTATTGTTGAATTTGCAATTTCCAACTTGTTATGGCCGATGAGCACCGGTACGTTTTATCTATAATTTCTCTTCATTATTTCCCTTCATTTGAAAAGGATTTGCCAGTAGATTGTCGACTTGATTCATGATGATGACTGCTAGCTTGCTAGCTAAGATTTTGAAAGTATGATGTTGACATGATCAGTCCAATCAAAGCTACGGTAGATATAATGTGATTTGACGTCATTTTATCTGTGGCCAATGACCTTGAGCCTTCTTTGATGGGCACTTCTAATGTAACTCTATGGCAGCACACAAGGGGCTTGAATTTTCGAGCTCTACCCGTAGATTTTGCGGTGACGTAGTGTCCACGTGAATGACAGAACACTGAGCAAATCACGGCGCAACTAGAGAACATTGCCAACCCCTACACCTCGTATTTTCCGTTGGCTGCCCCACCACCACAGAAAGCACTGAGCTAGTCTGAAACACATGCATTTTGGAGCTGCCTTACTCAAGAAAACAAAAATGAGGCCATGTTTGTGTGCCGCTTCATTAACTCTAATACTACTACTACTATTGCTACTACTACAACTACTACTACTATTGCTGCTACTACCGCTATTACAACTACTGCTACTACTACTACTACTGCTACTTCTACTACTGCTACTTCTACTACCACTACTTCTACTACTGCTACTTTTACTACCACTACTACTACTACCACTACTACTGTTACTTCTACACTGGGGCCTTCCCTGTGGCTCAGTTGGTAGAGCATGGTGTTTGCAACGCCAGGATAGTGGGTTCGTTTCCCACGGGGGACCAGTACAAAAACAAATGCATGAAATGAAATGGATGAAATGTATGCATTCACTACTGTAAGTCGCTCTGGATAAGAGCGTCTGCTAAATGACTAAAATGTAAATGTAACTCAATAATTGTTTTTACATTGTTTTCAAACTGATATGTGACATGTATAAATGCCAAAATAACATTGCAAAACAGGTGGGGCTCAAAATGACGGGTCGCCATTCGCCACAGTTCCTTGCACATACACCCAATCCCACCCCTTACCCTAAACTCCCAATCCTACCATTCCCATACACAGATACGTCCTACTCTTTCCCTTCTTTGAGCCCACCCCTCTCTTTACTCACGTATTGTTTAGTTTGATGTTGTGTTTTGAATCCTGTTTTGTTGTTTTCCTTTTTCATTTCTATAACTTTGGGTCCTTGAAAAGCTCTATATAAATCCCATGTATTATTATTATTATCTGCTGCTGATCAACATGACTTGCTTACATTTTTACAATTTGTTATGCTCATTTCCGTTATATTTATCCCTCCTCTCTTATTAGGAGATGAAGTCCAGACAGGCTTTGTGAATGGACATAGAGAGAATTAGCAAACTCACACACACCCTAAAACAGGGGTGGGCAAACTTTTTGGCTTGAGGGCCACATCGGGATTTTGAAATTCATTGGAGGGCCGCATTTTTTGGGGCACCAATTGTTTGTTAAAATCGATTTGCGGGAGCCTCCTGAGTGGCACAGCGGTCTAAGGCACTGCATCGCAGTGTTTGAGGCGTCACTACAGACCCGGGTTCGATCCCAGCCTGTGTAACAGCTGACCGTGACTGGGAGACCCATGAGGAGGCGCACAATTGGCCCAGCATCGTCCGGGTTAGGAGAGGGTTTGTCAGGCTGAGATTTCCTTGTCCCATCGTGCTCTAGCGACTCCTGTGGCGGGCCGGGCGCATTCACGCTGACATGGTCGCCAGGTGTACAGTGTTTCCTCCGACACGTTGGTGTGGCTGGCTTCCGGATTAAGCGGGCATTGTGTCAAGAAGTAGTGCGGCTTGGCTGGTTCGTGTTTCGGAGGACGCACGGCTCTTGACCTTCGTCTCTCTCGGGGGAGTTACGGGAGTTGCAGCGATGGGACAAGACTGTAACTTCCAATTGGATACCACTAAATTATGTCTCGCGGGCCGGATTGAAGTGCCTGGTGGGCCGGATACGGCCCGCGGGCCGTACTTTGCCCCCCCTTGCCCGAAAAGGTCCCATCAATCAAAACCACAAGCACACCTCAGACACACACAAATCATATTTCTCCTTTCCTAAAACCATAGGCCTATTCAAAACCTAGGCTCACCTTCAAATGTTGGCTGTAGTCTGGGGATTCCCTGCTTTGCGATCTGTTGCCTACTTCAACAGACAGGGTTTCATTAAAGAGGCGTAGTCAGGATACTTTTTTATTGCATATTTAATTAAAGTACATCGCATTTGGGGACGTTAAACTTAAATTCATTGTCACAAAACGTGCGTCAGACAAAAAATATGCATTTTGTTTCTGGCTGGCATATGTGGTGGTCGCCTAAATTCATTGTATTAGGCAAGGCCTCATATATATATATGATATGATATATATGATAGCAAACGAATGCTGGAATAATAGCCCAGCCTATGAATTAACCTTGCGCTTGCTTACAGCGAACTGGCGGGGAAGTTTGAATGGGTGAGAGCTTCTCTGGTGTTATGTGATGACATTGACTGGAGGTAAAAAGGCAATAAATGTAAATCCTCTGTTCTCCCCACGCCCAATGTTACAATGAAATGTATTCCGTTAGAATGCCCAATGTTAGAATGTTTCAAATCAAATGTATGAATTAAATTAGAACGTTTTCTTATCAGTCTAATTTCCATAAACCTTGTGATTGGATGAAAGCAGGGAGGGTTATCGAATCAAGATCAAATCCACTGTTCTCCTCGAGCTCATTAATGATAAAATGTTAATATTTGAAGATTGCCAAAAGGCCAGTCTCATTGGCAATGACAAGGAGTGGCAAGGAATGGAATGTTAGCTAAATAGAATGGTACCCAGGCTACCCCTTTTACCCCGTCTCACCCTTTCTTCACGGTCATGCGCAATCAGAAGGAAGTACTGTTAGAGGGGGCAATCGCAATCTCTCGCGTTTCCGGGGGAGTTCCAGTCATTCCAAGGCATCTTTCTCGTCGTTCATTTCAGTCCAGCTAAGTTTAACAAACAGATACGTCGGGAAGAAGTCCGGCGTGAGAAGAACATTTGGTGGTTTACTTCGCTACCTTACAGGACCAAGCAAGGACGAGACAGTGAATGGAAAATGGAGTGTGTAAGTAGCTTACACCGCGAGCAACGTTCAAGCTGATACATATTCGTTAGCTACAGCTAGCAAGATCAACTTCGTTATCTATGGTTGTGTTTCGTAACTAGTCAGCGTACCAAGTTCATTAGTAGTGGCTAGCTAACGTTAAATGGTTGCATCCTTGTTGTTGTCACATTTCAGTCAGTAGCGTTCACTTCTTAGCGCTAACTAGTTTACATGGATACTTAACATACCAAATTGGTGGCCATCGTTGGCTATTGACATTGTCAAGCCTTACTAGTTATGTCAGCGGTTCAGAAGTTTTATCTTATTCTACTTCGCTAGGTGAACTAACGTTGGATAGCTATTGTGTTAGCTAACGCTACATTGACAGCAGGAACTGAACTGTCTAGTACCGTTATCCTAGCTAGTGTTTATTTTATTTCACCTTTATTTAACCAGGTAGGCTAGTTGAGAACAAGTTCTCATGTGATCGAGCTAAGCCTGTTGTTGGCTAACGCGTTATCTTTCTGTCCAAAGGTTCTTATATCTAAATGCGACAAGGACAGTTAGGCAATGACTCCCACGTGTTAGTTACATTTTGGGTTAGGAATAGCAACCCAACATGATTGAACCACTTTCACGACAGCAGTATGTTTGCTAGTTCATATTCCTGATATAAGGCAGGCGATGATTAGCCAAGACTAACACATTGGTGGTAATATAAAAAGCACTGGGTTTTGTAGAGGAAACATAAGGGATGTCATTTCCTTGGCATTTCGCAGCAATTACACTGAACAAAAATATAAACGCAACCTGCAACAATTGCAAAGGTTTTACGGAGTTATAGTTCAAATAACGAAATCAGTCAATTGAAGTAAATTCATTAGTCCCTGATCTATGGCTTAAACATGACTGGGAATACAGATATGCATCTGTTGTTCACAGATGCCCACAAAAATGTAGGGGCGTGGATCAGAAAACCAGTTAGTATCTGGTGTGACGTATCTTGCCTCAGGCTGTTGATTGTGGCTTGTGTAATGTTGTTCCAGTCATCTTCAATGGCTGTGCTAAGATCCTGGATATTGGCGGGAAATGGGACACGCTGTCGTACATGTCAATCCATAGCATCCCAAACATGCTCAATGGGTGACATGTCTGGTGAGTATGCAGACCATGGAAGAACTGGGCCGTTTTCAGCTTCCTGGAATTGTGATGATGGTGGCGGATGAATGGCACGACAATGGGCCTCAGGATCTCATGACGGTATCTCTGTGCATTCAAATTGCCATCGATAAAATGCTATTGTATTCATTGTTCGTAGCTTATGCATGTGCATACCATAACCCCACCGCCACCATTGGGGACTCTGTTCACAACATTGACATCAGCAAACCGATGTCCGGGTGGCTGGTCTCAGATAGTCCCGCAGGTGAAGAAGCCGAATGTGGAGGTCCTGAGCTGGCTTGGTTAAACATGATCTGCGGTTGTGAGGCTGTTTGGACGTACTGCCAAATTCAATGTTGGAGGCAGCCAATGGTAGAGAAATTAACATTAAATTCTCTGGCAACTGCTCTGGTAGACATTCCTGCAGTCAAATGCCAATTGCACGCTCCCTCAACTTGAGACTTCTGTGGCATTGTGTTGTGACAAAACAACATTTTAGAGTGGCCTTTTAATGTCCCCAACACAAGGTGCACCTGTGTAATGATGCTGTTTAATCAGCTTCTTGATATGCCACACCTGTCAGGTGGATGGATTATTTTGGCTCACTAACAGAGTTGTAAATACATTTGTGCACAAAATGAGAGAAATAAGCTTTTTGTGTATATGGAATATTTCTGGGATCTTTTATTTCACCTTATGAAACATGGAACTGGCACTTTACATCTTGCATTTATATTTTTGTTAAGTGTAGTTAAAATGAATCAATGAAACAACACTCTGACCCTCTTTCAGATTCCACTTTCTGTTGATGATGTGGATTGTAAAAAGGAGCCACTTCTAGAAGGTAAAGAACCTTATTTTACTTTTAATGCATAGCCTAGCTATTTATCCTTTCATTGCTGTCTGTAGCTATCCTTTAGGATAAATAGCTAGGGTGTGCATGATGGAGCAATCTTAATCCTATGCATGGTGAGAAATTGTTAAATGGATAATCCACCCTAGAAATGAAATGTGACATGCTATGTCATAAGGTTCCCCTCAATGGAGATTGTTTGTTATCCCCTATCACATTTCATAACGCTTTTAAAACAATTACCTGCACTCCAGATCGCCAAATCGGTTAAAAGATGGTATGGGCATATCTATCCGTCGATCAGCATTACAAAGTATAAATTTGCTGACAACTAAACAGTGGAGCAAATTATTCAGCTCATTTATTCCTTCAAGTACCATCGCGCAATGTGTTTTTCCTCCTCCCAGCTCGTCCTCTAGTCTTGAAAACCCGACCCTAGGCAACACAGCGGCTATGGTCTGGTTTCAATGATGAACTATGTCTATGGTCATGTTTTCAAGACTACTTGTCCTCTAGCCTGGTTGCCTTCTCTGTTCAGCTATTACATTCCACTCTTGTCATTTGCCACAGATACTGCCTTTTCGGCAGTTTTCAAAAATGAACATTAATAATCTCGATGAGGTCAGAGGATTTGATCCTGATTTCAAAACCCCTCAGAGCTATCGTCTAACCAATGTTTATGCAAATTAGTCTGATAGGAAAACGTTTAAACTTAATTCATACGTTTGATTGGAAACATTCTAACTAGTGATGCACCGATATGATATTTTTGGCTGATACCGATATCTGATATTTTCCTTGCCTAAAAAACCAATACCGATTTTATAATAATTTTGCGGCCTTTTTAAGCATTCTAGTATAGTTAACACACACCCATGGACGCAGCGGTCTAAGGCACTGCATCTCAGTGCAAGAGGCGTCACTACAGTCCCTGGTTTGATTCCAGGCTGTATCACATCCGGCCGTTATTGGGAGTCCTATAGGGCGGCGCACAATTGGCCCAGCGTTGTCCGGGTTAGGCCGTCATTGTAAATAAGAATTTGTTCTTAACTGATTTGCCTAGTTAAAGGTTACACACACACCACACTGACCAAAAAGTTACTTTGTTGGCATTTACATATGTCCCCATTACCAGTAAAACATAATCAAAACCTATTTATTTCACTTACTTGCTGTGCTGTTTCGTTGTTCATTTGTTCAGTCGTTTCATTCTCAACCAGGATTTCTATGGAACGCCATTGCATGTCCAAAAAGATACATGTCAAATAACACTTTGACCAATCAGGACCTGAATATGACTGCACGTCACATAATAATTTAACGCGTTCATACATTTTTTATGTAGTTATTACACATTAATTACACTATCACTTGTATTTCATATGTCGCAACGATTCATCGATAAGTATGATATAATGCTGGTAAAGTTGTCTCGCGCACCTACAGTGCTGGTCATAAAAAAGAGCTGGCTAGCTCATGGATGCAGACAATGTTCTTCCCCAAAAACATAGCTACTGAAACAGATTGTTGTTTTGCTTTAGTTAGCTAGCTTACTATATAGCTAGGTGTCATCATCTAAAATTACCCTAATTTATAAGACTGTTCATATTTGATTAATGGTGGTCGGACCCATCTATGAAGCTAGCCACAATAAGGATTAGCCACAATAGTGGACTTTGTGGTTAGCCTTCAAAATAAAAGTATGGCATTATTCTATTTGTATTCATTTATTCACTGTCAATGACATGCTTTTATTTTGAAGGCAAACCACAAATTCCACTATTGTGCCTAATCCTTATTGTGGATAGCTTCACAACACATAACACGGTCCGGTCGAGCCTCACTCGCAAGATGAAGCTAGCTAGCTTTGGGAAACAGGGTTAAGTAGCTGGCTAGCTATTTATTTTCATGAACTGAAGTTCAATTTCAATAGGTGAACAACAAGTGGCAACCTAGCTAGTACTTACAAGGATTCCTAAATCATTGCTAAGAATGAAAATGACTGTAGTTTCTACTGGTCATTGTTTTCAGGCTGGTTGTATTGGTGCTAGCTAGGTACCAAGCTAAAGCTAGCTACCCCAGAAGTTGCGGTCAAACAAATGATGCGGTATTGTAAACACATCGTTCGTGGCCGGTGTTTGCTTATTTGCAGACTTTTTTTGTACAGCTTTGACAGTGCTACTGTATCTTTTTTTTGACACACAGACCCAAATGGTGTTCCATAGTATGTATGTCGTGAAGCTAATAGCAGTGTAACTCTGGTAGGGCAACATCTGAAAAATAGCGCTCTTGGTAGTGTGTACCAGTGCTCGACCAGTCGTCGAAAGCCAACATCACCCACGACAGAGAACTGTTGATTGTCAAGGGCAATGAATTCCATTATCTTGGCTTTAATGGATTTCACCTTTTGAGTTGTCTCGCTGAAATGTTCTTACTCTTTCAAATGACTGCTCGACTTGTTGACTGCTCGATCCACACAGCAGACATTGGGCTAGGTTTGGAATGCTGTTTTGCACGTGTAGTGCGCAATTTTACGTGGCGTTATTACGTCATGTAAATAACACTATTTGACCAGTCAAATAACATTGTGAACTTTCATGTGCCTTAATAACCAACTTAATCACAAACTTGTATGCCATCTGTAAATACAAATACAATTGTTCAATTACGAGCCTAGAAGCGTGCCATATAGCACGCTTCTGTCTGTTTGAGCTGGTCAGTATTTGTAGGTAAATCCCATCTAAAGCAGCTTTAAATTTTTTTTATTGTGTAATAAAACTGCATAAGTGTTGCTCTCCACTTTTTGGAGGACCCAGTTTTGAAATCAGTGGAATTCGAGTATGATAGCTAAGGGGATGGAGAAAACACCTGTCTCCAGATTATATCTTCAAACTAAGGGAAACCATGGCATTCGACAGGAGATGCGTCCATCCATGAATGATGTATATGGGTAAGAGCTAGCTAGATACATTTTCAGATATTACACATTTCTAATTTTGACAGTGGTTTCATTTCAAGTTAGTGTACTGTTAGCTTGCTGGCTTGCTAGCTAACGTTACATTTAGGATCTTATTATTCGTGTCTCAGACCCGTTTGCTTAGCTAGCTATAGCCTAATGTTAGCTATTTAACATTGAACCTGGTTGTTTAGCTGCCTGCAGGGTAGTAACGTCATGAGTTGGGATTATAGTTCATTGGCATCCGACAGGAGACGAGTCCATCCATGAATGATAGTCTAGCTAGCTACATTTTCAGATATTACACATTTCTAATTTTGACAAACCCTAATTACATTGTTGCCAGCAGCAGTTAGTCACCAACACTCTGGATAACATGAAAACAGCCTAAAATGGTCAGAGTGGGGTGTTCTCTCATTTGTCTGGAAGTAGCTAGCAAACTAGCCAATGTTAGCCAGTTATCTTGGTTGCTTGACTGCCGTTGTGAGGTCAGAACGCTCGGATCAACCCTACTCCTCGGCCAGAGCGTCCAGTGTGCGCTCTGAATGCTCCAGAGAGTGAAACACTCTGAATTTACAAACTGACAGTTTGATAGCACAGTTGCAGTCACCAACGTCTGGATAACATAACAGCCTAACCAGCTCTGCTAGGGCGAGTAATGTTCAGTGAGCTGTTCTCTGATTTGTGTCTGGAAGTAGCTAGAAAGTTAGCTTTGGTGCTTGACCGCTGCTGTTTCGTACAGAATGCTTGGATACATCATTAGAGGTTCTTCTTCGGTGGGCTTTTCGGCAGTTGGCATCCAACGTTATGGTGCATTACCGCCAGCTACTGTACTGAAGTGTGGGCCAGAGACAGGAAGAAACTATATAGACCATCTAATGACGTTCTACTCAATATACTATTTTGAAACGAATTTCCTGTATCCCCTTCTCCCTCATACTAGATCTCAGCCTCTCTTTCCCTCTGATACTGCCCACACTGTAGCAATACATGCTCCATGGTCTCCGTTTCCTGGCAATAATCACACTTTCCTGTTGGATGCTTTCCTATCACATTTAAGGACTTATTCAACTGGCAGTGTCCCACCATTAATCTTGTAAAAATAGCCTCTTCTGTCCCTTCCTGCTGTCCTTTCCTCTGTGCTTGAAATAAATGCCTGCCCTTAGTATCTCTAATCCCCCTTAAAGAGATGGGTGGGGCTAAACCTTAAGGGGGTGTAAACGATGCTGAATGGGTGTGGACAAAGAACGTCTCTCCAATAGTAGTACCAAAATATTAACCTGTTTGGGATAGGGGGCAGTATTGAGAATTTTGAAAAGAATATGTGCCCATTTTTAACTGCCTCCTACACCAACTCAGAAGCTAGAATATGCATATTATTGTTCAGGTTTGGATAGAAAACACTCTGAATTTTCTAAAACTGTTTGAATGGTGTCTGTGAGTATAACAGAACTCCTATGGCAGGCAAAAACCTGACAAGGTTTCAAGCAGGAAGTACCCTGTCTGACAAGGAGTCGTGCGTCTTGCATCTGTTTATTGAAAAGTAAGGATCTTAGCTGTAACGTGACAATTCCCAGGGCTCCGATATGCTCTCAGAACCCGGGAAATACCTGAAGGTTGACGAGGCAGCCTCAGGCTGAAACACATTATCGCCTTTGTCAAGTGGCGGCTCAGAGGACCTTTGAATGAGGCGCGTGCACGATTCGCTCCTGAGGAGAAATTTTATTCGGCTGTTTAGGCTCAATGCATATTCCCGGTCGGAATATTATCACTTTTCTACGAGGTAAATGGCATAAAAATTGGTTTTAAACAGCGGTTGACATGCTTCGAAGTACGGTAATGGAATATTTAGACATTTTTTGTCACGCCAATGCGCCATGCATTGCGCAAGACCGTGATGTTGCATTCTGATAGTGTCTAGAACTCACAAACAAAACGTTGCTGTTTGGATATAACGATGGATTATTTGGGACCAAACCAACATTTGTTATTGAAGTAGAAGTCCTGGCAGTGTATTCTGACGAAGAACAAGCAAGGTAAGAACATTTTTCTTATAGGAAATGTGATTTTGGTGGAGGCTGACCTGGGTGGGTGTCTAAATAGCTAGCCCTGTGATGCCGGGCTATGTACTTAGATTATTGCAAAATGTGCTTCATCCGAAAAGCTATTTTAAAATCGGACATATCGAGTGCATAGAGGAGTAATGTATCTATAATTTTTAAAATAATTGTTATGCTTTTTGTGAACGTTTATCGTGAGTAATTTAGCAAACTGTTAGTAAATTCCCCGGAAGTTTGCGGGGGTTATGCTTTTTCTGAACGTCACATGCTAATGTAAAAAGCTGTTTTTTGATATAAATATGAACTTGATTGAACAGACATGCATGTATTGTATAACACAATGTCCTAGGTGTGTCATCTGATGAAGATCATAAAAGGTTAGTGCTGCATTTAGCTGTGGTTTGGGTTTATGTGACATGATATGCTAGCTTGAAAAATGGGTGTCTGATTATTTATGGCTGGGCACTCTGCTGACATAATCTAATGTTTTGCTTTCGTTGTAAAGCCTTTTTGAAATCGGACAGTGGGGTTAGATTAATGAGATTCTTGTCTTTAAATAGCTGTAAAATAGTCATATGTTTGAGAAATTGAAGTAATAGTATTTATAACGATTCAAATATCGCGCCACTGGATTTCAGTGGCTGTTACGTAGGTGGGACGAGTTCGTCCCACATGCGCCAGAGAGGTTAAAAGGCAATTTTCTCAAAAGTGAGTTTACGAGTTTATCAACTTTAAAAGCAGAATTACTGTCCCATTGTTCTTCAACTGTAGTGTACGCTGTACCATTTTGTAGCTCTGAGTCTCTACTGTTATCCAATGTAAAAAACACAATTTCAAATGTTCCTACATAAGACCGATTTGAGCCGGTCTGTCACATTTTGGCTCCATTCATTGTTCACTCTATCCTTACCAGTTTCCCAGTCCCTGCCTCTGAAAAGCATCCCCATAGCATTATGCTTCCACCACCATGCTTCACGGTAGGGATGGTGTTAGATGGGTGGTGAGCTGTGACTGGTTTTATCCAGACATAGCGCTTTGCATTCAGGCTAAAGAGTTACATTTGTCATCAGACCACAGAATATTTTGCCTTATGCTCACTCATCCATGTGCCTTTTTGCAAACTCCAGGCGTGCTGTCGTACCTTTTTTTCAGGAGTGGCTTCCGTCTGGCGACTTTCCCATAAAGCCCAGATTGGTGAAGTGCTGTAGATACTGTTGAGCGTCTGTAGTGACGCCTCTAGCACTGAGATGCAGTGCCTTAGACCGCTGCGCCACTCGGGAGCCCCAGTATGTTGACATCCATTGTCAAATGTGGGACCTTAAATAGACAGTGTTTATTTCTGAATGATGTTCCAAACAATTTTTTTTCTTAATGTAAATTATATATTTCTATTTTATTTTCAATAAATTTGTAAAAATGTCTAAACATGTTTTCACTTTGTCATTATGGGGTATTGTGTGTAGATTGGGGTGAGAGGTATTTAGTCAATTTTTTTTCTTCCAGTCTAACACAACAATGTGGCATAAGTCAAGGGTTATGAATACTTTCTGAAGGCACTATATATTAGACCTAGCCTACTCCAGTGAATTTAGGCGACCGCTATAGTCCATGAGCCAAGTCCCCAAATTTGGGCCGTTCGGCTCACTTGGGCCAACGATGTCTGTTGTTTTTTTCAAGGTCTATGTCACTGGAGTTGGAAAATGTGTGAGAGCAGTGCAGCAATAGTAGCTTTCTGTTATCACTTTTTTTTTTTTTTTTTATTTTTTTTTACAATTGTTTATTTTTTTTTACAATTGTTTATCATAGCGTAAAATCCCAATATCAGTATACAACATGTTCTTGCTCACGTATAGTTGCAGCAAAGTAGTCAATGGAATGTTCCATTGACCAAATTGGCGCACATTCAACAAAGTGGATATTCGTAAAATCCATCATGATTTATGTATTGTAACAAGCCCACAATGTGGCTACTTAAGTCTGATTTGGCTATTTTCACTGCTGAACATGTAGAAGTTGTCCCTTTTCAGGTTTAGAAGTAACTGCTAAATGCTAACTCCCGTTCGAATAAGCTGTTTAGCATAGCTAGCATACAGAAATCGGTGGTGGTAGTCATTTTTAAATTTAATGCAGTTGATTGGTAACGATGACATGAACATGTGTTAGGGTTGCAATTTTTCTTGACATTTTCCATGGGAAGTTAAGCACGGGAATTTGGGGAATTTTGCTTAAATTCATCAAAAAAGTTAGCTTAACAGTGAACCTTTTTTGTAGGATACACAAGGCAATTCTAGGTCTTGTGGCATATTTTAGTTAAACTATCCCCAGTTCAATAGATTTGCAACCCTTTGCATGCACAGTGCATTCTTCCATCACGTACAGCTGACTCTCAAGATCTTGCACACTGAGATGCTATTGAGCCCACACTACTACACTGTCTGAGCCAAGGACTACATGCTTTCTGGTAAGTTTTGATTACAATACTGGGTGGGGTGAATATATTTAATGACGTACATTATTCTTTTGTTAACTAGTGAATAGCCTACAGCAAAGTGTGTTTAAATCATTTCTAACTTGTTAACAATTTCTGCTAGTTAGTTTTTGCCACCATGTGGGTTTTAGCTTGCTTGAGCCTGCTAACGGAGTGTTAATTCACATGTTTCCGTACGTTTCATTTTAAAACGTGTATCTTAGAAAGGAGTTGTTAAATCTAACTGCGGAACTATTTATCTGTACATGGAATTGTATGTTTTGTTTTTTACATTTTTCCCCTAATCTTTACAAGATGTCACAGGCACTATATGTGTGGAGACATTTCACTGCAGCTAATGTAGAAGGAAAAGCTGTGTATATTTGCAAATACAGGGCCAAATCGTATGTGAAATCAACAAAGATGCAGAATCATCTGGCCAAGTGCATAAAGTTCCCTCACCGCTCTCAACAAGCAACCCCTGACAAAAGTCCCTCTACTTCTATTCGAGGTGAAAATGATGAATCGGACACCTTATCGATAGCAACAGCACATGGTCCTCCTGGAATCAGAAGTTTTTTTGACTCAATGGAGGAACATAGTCAGAGAAATGCTGATGAATGCTTGCTCGAGCTGTGTATGCAACTGGTTCACCTCTGATGCTCACAGGCAATGTATATTGGAAGAGATTTCTGAATGTTCTCCGCCCAGCATACACCCCCCCCCAACCAGACATGCTTGATCTACTCATTTGCTGGATGCAGAGTTAAACAGAGTTCAAGTGAAGGTCAAGCAAAGCAGACTGTATTACAATCATCACTGATGGGTGGTCGAATGTTCGTGGGCAAGGAATAGTTAACTACATCTCCACCCCTCAACCAGTATTCTACAAGCGCACAGACACAAGGGACAACAGACACACCTGTCTCTACATTGCAGATGAGCTGAAGGCGGTCATCAATAACCTTGGACCACAGAAGGTATTTGCACTGGTGACAGACAATGCTGTGAACATGAAGGCTGCTTGGTCTAAAGTGGAGGAGTCCTACCCTCAGATCACACCCATTGGCTGTGCTGCTCATGCATTGAATCTGCTCCTCAAGGACATCATGGCACTGAAAACAATGTATTAACTCCACAAGAGCCAAGGAAATGGTTAGGTATGTGAAGGGTCATCAAGTTATAGCAGCAATCAACCTCACCAAGCAAAGTGAGAAGAATAAGAGCACCACGTTGAAGCTGCCCAGCAACACCCATTGGGGTGGTGTTGTCATCATGATTGACAATCTCCTGGAAGGGAAGGAGTCTCTTTCCAAGAAATGGCCATATCACAGTCTGCCCATTTGGACAGCCACATCAAGAGGATCCTCCTGGATGATATATTTTTGGAGAGAGTGGTAACCAGCCTGAAACTCCTGAAACCTATAGCAGTAGCCATTCCAAGGATTGAGGGAGACCATGCCATCCTGTCTGATGTTCAGACTCTGCTTGCAGAGGTAAGAGAGGAAATCTGTACTGCCCTGCCCACTATATTTGCTCCAAGCAGAGGAAACTGCAGTTCTGAAATGCATCAAAAAGCTTGAAGACTTCTGCCTGAAGCCCGTACACGCCGCAGCGTACATGTTGGACCCCAAGTATGCTGGCTAGAGCATCCTGTCTGGTGCAGAGGTCAACAAGGCCTATGGTGTCGTCACTACCGTGTCTCGCAACCTTAGTCTGGATGAGGGCAAAGTTCTTGGCAGTCTGGCCAAGTACACTTCCAAGCAAGGGCTTTGGGATGGAGATGCAATATGGCAGTCATGCCAACATCTCATCAGCCACATGGTGGAAGGGACTTTGTGGATCTGAGGCTCTTTCCCCTGTTGCCTCCATCATCCTCCAAATTCCACCAACATGAGCTGCCTAAGAGCGCAACTGGTCCTTGTTTGGGAACACACACCAAAGCACGCAACAGACTGACCAATTCAAGGGTTGAAAAATCGGTGGCCATCCGGGCAAATTTGAGGCTTGCTGAGCCTGACAACAAGCCATCCTTAACAAGATTAGAAAGTGACAGTGAAGATGAAGCCTCAGTCTGATGTTCAAGAGGTGGACGTTGAGGTCCAGGGAGGAGACATGGAAGCCTGAGAGGAAGACAACCAAAACTTTAGTTTCTACAGATGTAAACTCAGCAAAAACACTGATATTCCTGTCTTGCAGGAATTCACGCACAGAACGAGCAGTATGGCTGGTGGCATTGTCATGCTGGAGGGTCATGTCAGGATGAGCGTTTCAGGAAGGTTACCACACGAGGGAAGAGGATGTCTTCCCTGTAATGCACAGCGTTGAGATTGCCTGCAATTAAACAAGCTCAGTCCGATGATTCTGTGACACACCGCCCCAAACCATGACGGACCCTCCACCTCCAAATCGATCCCGCTCGGTGTAACGCTCATTCATTACATTACATTTAAGTCATTTAGCAGACGCTCTTATCCAGAGCGACTTACAAATTGGTGCATTCACCTTATGATATCCAGTGGAACAACCACTTTACAATAGTGCATCTAAATCTTTTAAGGGGGGGGGGTTAGAAGGATTACTTTATCCTATCCCAGGTATTTCTTAAAGAGGTGGGGTTTCAGGTGTCTCCGGAAGGTGGTGATTGACTCTGCTGTCCTGGCGTCGTGAGGGAGCTTGTTCCACCATTGGGATGCCAGAGCAGCGAACAGTTTGGACTGGGCTGAGCGGGAACCGTGCTTCCTCAGAGGTAGGGGGGCCAGCAGGCCAGAGGTGGATGAACGCAGTGCCCTTGTTTGGGTGTAGGGCCTGATCAGAGCCTGAAGGTATGGAGGTGCCGTTCCCCTCACAGCTCCGTAGGCAAGCACCATGGTCTTGTAGCGGATGCGAGCTTCAACTGGAAGCCAGTGGAGAGAGCGGAGGAGCGGGGTGACGTGAGAGAACTCGGGAAGGTTGAACACCAGACGGGCTGCGGCGTTCTGGATGAGTTGTAGGGGTTTAATGGCACAGGCAGGGAGCCCAGCCAACAGCGAGTTGCAGTAATCCAGACGGGAGATGACAAGTGCCTGGATTAGGACCTGCGTCGCTTCCTGTGTGAGGCAGGGTCGTACTCTGCGAATGTTGTAGAGCATGAACCTACAGGATCGGGTCACCGCCTTGATGTTAGTGGAGAACGACAGGGTGTTGTCCAGGATCACGCCAAGGTTCTTAGCACTCTGGGAGGAGGACACAAGGGAGTTGTCAACCGTGATGGCGAGATCATGGAACGGGCAGTCCTTCCCCGGGAGGAAGAGCAGCTCCGTCTTGCTGAGGTTCAGCTTGAGGTGGTGATCCGTCATCCACACTGATATGTCTGCCAGACATGCAGAGATACGATTCGCCGCCTGGTTATCAGAAGGGGGAAAGGAGAAGATTAATTGTGTGTCGTCTGCATAGCAATGATAGGAGAGACCATGTGAGGATATGACAGAGCTTAGTGACTTGGTGTATAGCGAGAATAGGAGAGGGCCTAGAACGGAGCCCTGGGGGACACCAGTGGTGAGAGCACGTGGTGCGGAGACAGATTCTCGCCACGCCACCTAGTAGGAGCGACCTGTCAGGTAGGACGCAATCCAAGCGTGGGCCGCGCCGGAGATGCCCAACTCGGAGAGGGTGGAGAGGAGGATCTGATGGTTCACAGTATCAAAGGCAGCAGATAGGTCTAGAAGGATGAGAGCAGAGGAGAGAGAGTTGGCTTTAGCAGTGCGGAGAGCCTCCGTGACACAGAGAAGAGCAGTCTCAGTTGAATGCCCAGTCTTGAAACCTGACTGATTAGGATCAAGAAGGTCATTCTGAGAGATAACAGGAGAGCTGGCCAAGGACGGCACGTTCAAGAGTTTTGGAGAGAAAAGAAAGAAGGGATACTGGTCTGTAGTTGTTGACATGGAAGGGATCGAGTGTAGGTTTTTTCAGAAGGGGTGCAACTCTCGCTCTCTTGAAGACGGAAGGGATGTAGCCAGCGGTCAAGGATGAGCGAGGTGAGGTAGGGGAGAAGGTCTCCGGAAATGGTCTGGAGAAGAGAGGAGGGGATAGGGTCAAGTAGGCAGGTTGTTGGGCGGCCGGCCGTCACAAGACGCGAGATTTCATCTGGAGAGAGAGGGGAGAAAGAGGTCAAAGCACAGGGTAGGGCAGTGTGAGCAGGACCAGCGGTGTCGTTTGACTTAGCAAACGAGGTTCGGATATCGTCAACCTTCTTTTCAAAATGGTTGACGAAGTCATCCGCAGAAAGGGAGGGGGAGGGGGGGGGAGGATTCAGGAGGGAGGAGAAGGTAGCAAAGAGCTTCCTAGGGTTAGAGGCAGATGCTTGGAATTTAGAGTGGTAGAAAGTGGCTTTAGCAGCAGAGACAGAAGAGGAGAATGTAGAGAGGAGGGAGTGAAAGGATGCCAGGTCCGCAGGGAGGCGAGTTTTCCTCCATTTCCGCTCGGCTGCCCGGAGCCCTGTTCTGTGAGCTCGCAGTGAGTCGTCGAGCCACGGAGCAGGTGGGGAGGACCGAGCCGGCCTGGAGGATAGGGGACAGAGAAAATCAAAGGATGCAGAAAGGGAGGAGAGGAGGGTTGAGGAGGAAGAATCAGGAGATAGGTTGGAGAAGGTTTGAGCAGAGGGAAGAGATGATAGATGGAAGAGGAGAGAGTAGCGGGAGAGAGAGAGCGAAGGTTGGGACGGCGCAATACCATCCGAGTAGGGGCAGAGTGAGAAGTGTTGGATGAGAGCGAGAGGGAAAAGGATACAAGGTAGTGGTCGGAGATTTGGAGGGGAGTTGCAATGACATTAGTGGAAGAACAGCATCTAGTAAAGATGAGGTCAAGCGTATTGCCTGCCTTGTGAGTAGGGGGGGAAGGTGAGAGGGTGAGGTCAAAAGAGGAGAGGAGTGGAAAGGAGGCAGAGAGGAATGAGTCAAAGGTAGACGTGGGGAGGTTAAAGTCACCCAGAACTGTGAGAGGTGAGCCATCCTCAGGAAAGAAACTTATCAAGGCGTCAAGCTCATTGATGAACTCTCCAAGGGAACCTGGAGGGCGATAAATGATAAGGATGTTAAGCTTGAAAGGGCTGGTAACTGTGACAGCATGGAATTCAAATGAGGAGATAGACAGACAGATGGGTCAGGGGAGAAAGAGAGAATGTCCACTTGGGAGAGATGAAGATTCCAGTGCCACCACCCCGCTGGCTCGATGCTCTAGGGGTATGCGAGAATATGTGGGCAGATGAGGAGAGAGCAGTAGGAGTAGCAGTGTTATCTGTGGTAATCCATGTTTCCGTCAGCGCCAGGAAGTCTAGGGACTGGAGGGTAGCATAGGCTGAGATGAACTCAGCCTTGTTGGCCGCAGACCGGCAGTTCCAGAGGCTGCCGGAGACCTGGAACTCCACGTGGGTCGTGCGTGCTGGGACCACCAGGTTAGAGTGGCAGCGGCCACGCGATGTGAAGCGTTTGTATGGCCTGTGCAGAGGGGAGAGAACAGGGATAGACAGACACATAGTTGACAAGCTACAGAAGTGTTGTTTCTTGTATTATTCTCTTGTCTTTAGAGAACTGTTTCACTTTGATATCCTTTTTCTTCTGTCCTGATTTTCTCTTTCTTTTCTTCTGTTAACTAGATATTCTTTGTTATTCTTCGTTAGCTAGCTAGCTTCTTCCAAAAGAGTCCCTAGCAACTGCTTAGCAACTGGTAAACAATTCAGCTAGCTAAGATAACTACAATTTTATGAAACAGTAACTTTTTTCAAAAGCCTATATCTTCTTTGTTTGTTGCTTGTTTTTTCTCCTATTCAGTCTTGCAGTTTTCTTTTGCTTTTTTCCGAAGTACTTCACTCTAAAAACCATGTAAATTTCAATATTTGTAGGAGCTAAATTTTTCAGCAGCTGCTGCTCAATTTGGAACTCCGGAACATTCCTTTGACGATAAACGCGAATCCGACCGCCACCCCTGGTGAGACAAAACTGCGACTCGTCACTGAAGAACACTTTTTGCCAGTCCTGTCTGGTCCAGCGACAGTGGGTTTGTGCCCATAGGCGACGTTGTTGCCGGTGATGTCTGGTGAGGACCTGCCTTACAACTGGCCTACAAGCCCTCAGTCCAGTCTCGCTCAGCCTATTGCGGACAGTCTGATCACTGATGGAGAGATTGCGCGTTCCTGGTGTAACTTGGGCAGTTGTTGTTGCCATCCTGTACCTGTCCCGCAGATGTTGTTACACTTGGTCTGCCACTGCGAGGACGATAAGCTGTCCGTCCTGTCTCCCTGTAGCGCTGTCTTAAGCGTCTCACAGTACAGACATTGCAATTTATTTCCCTGGCCACATCTGCAGTCCTCATACCTCCTTGCAGCATGCCTAAGGCACGTTCACGCAGATGAGCAGGGACGCTGGGCATCTTTCTTTTGGTGTTTTTCAGAGTCGGTAGAAAGGCCTCTCTAGTGTCCTAAGTTTTCATAACTTAATTGCATACCGTCTGTAAGTTGTTAGTCTTAATGACCGTTCCACAGGTGCATGTTCATTAATTATCGTTCATTGAACAAGCATGGGAAACAGGGTTTAAACCCTTTACAATGAAGATCTGTGAAGTTATTTGGATTTTTACGAGTTGTATTTAAAAGACAGGGTCCTGAAAAAGGGACGCTTGTTGAGAATGTTTGTTGGGAGATGCGATGGATCGTTGGGGATCATTCAATATTCCCTTTTGTTGTTCCGTGACATCATCCCATGTGAATAGTCAACTCATTTCATTAAAGTTCAATTCGTAACTTAATTGTTTTATTTCTATTGGAAGAATTTAATTATTTGCAATTGTCTATTCATCATAGGGTTAAAGGTTTGTTTCTGTCTCCATATGATATGGTAAATATATCCAATGCAAGAAAACATCTACATTTTAAATGGTATTAATAAAAATTTGCATATTTCCGTTAATTCGCATATATTCCCGTTAATACCCACGGAAAGTTTCCACCCCTGAATATTCCCCAAAATGTGCAACCCTAGTTGTGCTTGACATCCATACAAGTATTATACTCTGATTTCTAGCCTAAAGGTAGGCAAATTTTGCTTTGAGGCAATGAAGAGACTCGGGATCTTTCTCCCACGCGCTGACCTCTTTACCGCATCTATACTCATTTAATAATATATCAATGGAAAACTTAGATTCACATCTGTCCATCAGACACATTTTTGGAATGTTCAGGTCAACATAACCTTGATATTTGACCTCTAGGTTTCAAATCAGAATTACTGTGTAAATTGCTTAAAAATGGAATCCCTGATACATTTTAATCTTTGTTTGACAAGTGGTTCTGAAAGGTCATGAAATTACCTTTTTAAAATTATAATATAACTTACTTTGAAAGCACCTGCTACAACTATTGTTTAAACACAGCCCATATTGTGCCATTGACATTAGAATGTGGACGCTTAGCCTAACGCCTCAATCACACCTACAGCGTCATTGCTCAAAATGGTACGCAGCATCATCTGGATGTGTGTTACAAAAGTTCATCATTCACCTTATGCCACCATTTCTGTCAAGCCGTCTACACATACAATTTGATGAATATGTTCGGTAAATCAAGCGTATGCACCACACAGAACACACTGCAACTGCCTCTGCAATGCAGTGCTGCAAGGCAAACGCAGGGTTCCATTGGAAATTAATGTATTTCTGGTGTACCAAAACGCAGTGACCCTGTCTGTGTGAGTGAGGCTATAGAATTCTATTTAGTGGTTCAGCTATGTTTTTGGATTGTGACTTAGTTGATCGAGGCACCACATTGCACAAACAGCTAGAACAGGGTTTTAAAATGATTTTTAGATAAAGGGCCATCAGAGGATTCACGAATTAACCCCACAGAATACCTTTTCCAATATGGCCTCCAAACAACTCAATGGGGTCTTATTGGATCAATTTCGGCATAACCATATCTGAATTAAATATAATTGTAGTTTGCCCAATAATATCTTAAAATGTTCATAGTGATGTAGAATATTCAACTAAATGAGCCAGATATAAAGATGTTACATTATCCACAGAATTGTGGTAAGAATAACCCCAAGAGGTTGTCTGAATCGCTGATTTTCTAAAGATGTCATGATCAATAATTGCACTATTTCAACTTCAAACATGTAAAATGAATATAGTCATGGATGTCAGCTGGAGGGAACAGTGTCCATTTTACGGGCTCCTGACCAATTGTGCTGTTTTTGTGTATTTTTAGCGATCTTAGTTTTGTTTTGTACATAATGTTTCCGCCACCGAAAAGAGCTTCTTAACATCAGAACAGCCATCATTACTTCAACTTCTACTTCAATGAGTCGGAGGCGAAAGACATTCAGACCAGGCCCAAATCCCCGACACTCGAAGAAGGAGACTGCTATAGAGGCCGACATGTGGGATAGCTGACGAGACTGTCGGAGAGTGAATAAACCGTCTCTACCCTCCGTTCTATTGGCGAACGTGCAATTGCCTGAGAATAACTTGTATGAGCTCTGTTCGAGATGATCCTTTCAACGTGATCTGAAGAACTGTAATATCCTAGGTTTCTCCGAGTTGTGGCTGAACAAAGACATGGGGAATATAAATCTAGCTGTTATTTCTATACATCGCCCGGACAGAGGTGGCGTCGGGAAGCTCAGGTGAGGGGTTGTGTTTTAGTTAAAAGCTGGTGCACGATCTCCAGTATTAAGGAAGTCTCGACGTTCCGCTCACCAGAGTTGGAAGAGTTTTCATCTATATTTTTCATAGCTGTCTATTTACCTTCACGAACTGACACTGGCACTAAGACCTCTCTCAAGGAGCTATACAGGGCCATAAGTAAACAGGAAAATTCTCACCCAAAGGCAATACTCCTAGTGGCCAGTGACTTCGGTGTAGGAAAACCAAAATCCGTTTGACCTAATTTCTACCAGCATGTTACCTGTGCCACTAGAGGCAAAAACACTCTAGAGCACCTTTACTCCACACACAGTTTTATACAAAGTTCCCTCGCCCTCCATTTGGCAAATCTAACCATAACTCTATCCCCTTGATTTCGGCTTACAAGCAAAAAGTCAAACGGGATGTACTAGTGACGAGCTCAATTCGGAAGTGGTCCGGTGAAGCGGCTGCTGAACTACATGACTGTCTTTAGCACAGACTGGAATATGCCATCGGATTCATCCGATGGCATTGAGGAGTTTATCACATCATTCACCGGCTTCAATAATAAGTGCATCGGCAATGTCATCCCAACAGTGACCGTACGTACATATCCTAACCAGAAGCCATAAATTACTGCCAACATCCGCACTGAGCTAAAGGCTAGAGCTGCCGCCTTCAAGGAATGGGTCACTAATCCGGACACGTATAAGAAATACCGCATGCGGGGGACCAGTACAAAAAAACTATGAAAAATGTATGCACTACTGTAACTCGCTCTGGATTAGAGTCTACTAAATGAAAAATGTAATGCAACCTCTCCATCAGCAAGACAGGAGCTGATCGTGGACTACAGGAAATGGAGGGCCGAGCACACCCACATCGACAGGGCTTTAGTGGAGTAGGTCGAGAGCTTCAAGTTCCTCTGTGTCCACATCCCTAAGGTATCATGGTCCACACAGATAAGATTTGGCATGGGCCTTCATATCCTCAAATTTCTACAGCTGCACCAATGAGAGCATCTTGATTGGCTGCTCATCGCTTCGTATGGCAACTGCTTGGCATCTGACCGCAAGGCACTACAGAGGGTAGTGTGTATATCCAGGACCTCTATACGGGGCGTTGTCAGGAAGGCCCTAAAAATTGTCAGACTCCAGCCACCCAAGTCTTGGACTGTTCTCTCTGCTACCGCACAGCAAACGGAACCGATGCACCAAGTCTGGAACCAACAGGACCCTGAACAGCTTCTACCCCCCCCCCCCAAGCCTTAAAACTGCTAGCTAAACTTGTAGCATCATACCCAAGAAGACTTGATACTGTAATCACGGCCAAAGGTGCTTCAACAAAGTACTGAGTAAAGGGTCTGATTACTTATGTAAAGGTGATATTTTTTTTTACATTTAAAAAAAAATTTCTAAACCAGTTTTCGCTTTGTCATTATGGGATATTGATATGGGGGGGGCGTTATCAAATTTAGAATAAGGCTGTAACGTAACAATGTGGAAAAAGTCAAGGGGTTTTAAATACTTTACGAAGGCACTGTATGTAGGTAATTTTGTGACCTTTCAGAAGAACCACGTGTCAAACAAAGATTAAAATGTATCAGGGTTTTCTTTTTTAAATAATCTATACAGGCAATTCTGATATGTACCCTAGAGGTCAAAGGTCAAGGTTCTGTTGACTTGAATATTCTAAAAATGTGACTGACAGCTGTGAATGAAAGCTTTCCAAAGATATATGATTAAAGGATATACGTGAGCAATAACTTTTTGTATACTGACATTATTTGTCATAGGGTAGAATCTCGTATGGGGAAATCATTTCTGGGATGGAGGAATGAGAGTAATGCACACAGTTACCACTGCTGCACTGCATTTTCCAACTCTAGGGTCATAGACCTTCAAGAAAATCAGAGGCTTGTCATGAACTTCCACCTGTGCTATGCAAGCCAGGGACCCAAAAATGATTTTGTCTGATGCACGTGCCAATGAATTGAAGTTGAACATCGCCAAATGCGTCAGTTTAATTAAATGTGCAATAAAAAAGTATAGTGCCAAGGCCTATTTAATGAAACATTGGCTGTTATAGCATTATGCTATAATGTAGCCTAGGGCTACTTTCTGATGGACTACAGCCAAGATTTGAGGTGAGCCTAGGTTTAGAATATGTTTTATGGAAGGAGAAAGTGATTTGTGTGTTTGAGATGTGCTGGTAGCTTTGAGTCCTTTTTAGGGTGTGTGTGAATTCACTAGTTCTCTAATGTCCATTCAGAAATTTCTCAAGTAGCCTTTCTAGACTTCATCACTTGAGAGGAGGGACAAATAATATAACTGAAATTAGCATAACATTAAAAAAAATCAAAGCAAGTCCTGATGATCAGCTTTATGTGCGAGGAATGACGGCAGGTGCCAGTTTAGCTTTTCTTTTCTCTCATAATTAGGCCTTTCTAGCCACTTTGAACGACATGATCTTCCATTGACACTGCCTCCTGACGAGAATGACTGCAGCAGGTCGTAACAGTATCGTTTATTGTTCATAAAATTCAAATTCTATATTGCGCCAAAATTTGTTACGCCCATGTTCCGTAACGTTGTTATGGAAAATATGAATGTTTCCAACTACCAATCAGCAACTGCGCCGTCAATCCGGCTGCATATTGAAATTGCTGAAAGGCAGTCTCTGGTAAATGACAGGAATGGAATGTTAGCTAAAAAAGACTGGTACCCAGACTAGTCCTCCATGTACTGTGCTTTTGTGAGAAAGTGTCGTTGCCAAGGCAACACCCACTCACGAGGGACACGTGATCTAAACCAGGGGATCCAAAAACATTTTCTTGTGTGTAGTAGCCATGTTAGCTTTCCAGCTTGACCAGAGAGAGAGCACTGCATTGTGTGTTTTGTGGTCGATTTAGCTACAACGATTCTCACGTTGCCCCCAATTTTATTATAACGACAAAATGAAACTTATGTTCACCAAAAATGTTGTTCTCATATATTGGTTATTCAGGAATGTAAATCATAGGAATTATTGGTTTGGAGTGGATTGCTCTTTTATTTATTTATTTATTTATATATATATATATATATATATATATATACACACACACACACACACACACACACACACACACACACACACACACACACACACACTTGAGTTTGTAAAAGTATTATGTTGCCTGTGTAGGAAGGAATCCTCAGTGTTACATTGACCAATTTTGGAATCTATTGAGGCAGCTCTTAAAATTAAAAAAAAAATAAAGACAATTGAAATGCATATAATGAATGCACAGTACATTGAACCCGTTTCCCTCTTGTCCTCATTCTCCTCAGACTCGGATTATAATGTCTACACCCGGTTTATGAAGTCTCATCGGTGCTATGACTTGGTCCCTACCAGCTCCAAGTTGGTGGTGTTCGATACTTCACTGCAGGCAAGACCACATCCTGATTTTTAACTCTTTTTTTCTGTCAAATGAATCTAGACCTAAGACGCTGCTTTGTGTTTGTGTATAACTTGGTTGATCTCGCCATAGGTAAAGAAGGCATTTTTCGCTCTGGTGTCCAATGGGGTGAGAGCAGCACCACTCTGGGACTGTAAGAAGCAGTGCTTTGTAGGTAAGAAAGACCGTTCATTGTTGCCTGGGCTTTTGGGTGTTTTCATTTTCTTTTCTTTTTTTTATGCACAATGAGTGGAGTTGACTCTGTTCTCCTGCTGATCTCTCACTGCAGGCATGCTGACCATCACAGACTTCATCAACATCCTCCATCGCTACTACAAGTCTCCTTTGGTAAGGCCTAGCTTTCAGCCTGCCCTTGTCTTCCACTGTTTCTATGCTTGCTTGTTTATAGCATTCCCTATCTCAAGTTCACATTTTAATCATATCAGTGGTGGTGGAGGTTGGAAAGGTGCGACAAGTGATTTGCAGCACTTACATCCTATCTAATGAACAGTTGACCTTCATGCCTCTCACTACCCTTCCTCTGTTAGTCAGCATTTTCACCTGTTTTAATGTTTCAGGTGCAGATATATGAGCTGGAGGAGCACAAGATAGAGACGTGGAGAGGTAAGGGCATTTAGTAACTGTAATAAGTGACTGATCATCTACTGGCATAAGGCTAACTAGTGCCTATTCTGTTCTCCATCATAGAAGTCTACCTTCAAGACTCCTTCAAGCCCTTAGTCAGCATATCCCCCAATGAAAGGTAGGTCTACTGCCATGGTGAGGGTTGTCACTGGACAGTTGGTTCAAGTAGCCAGAGCTCAATTCAGTTACTGACTGGCACTAATGTTTGTCTGAAAGGGCCCTGATACGGTCACAAAAGTATTTTAATTTCCCCTTTCTCCTTCCCTGTTTCAGTCTGTATGACGCCGTGTCGTCTCTGCTGAAGAATAAGATCCACAGACTGCCTGTGATCGACCCTCTGACAGGGAACACCCTCTACATCCTCACTCACAAGAGGATCCTCAAGTTCCTCAAGCTCTTTGTGAGTCTCTTTTGTGATCCTCTTTCTCACGCTCTCCCCGTTCATCTCTCTCACCACGTTTTATCACCTGCTGTTCCTTGACATCTCAAGGTTGCATTCTCGGCAGGATAGAAGTTAAGACGAACAGTACTAGGACTGTAGGCCTTGTTAATGAAATCCACACCCCAATGTTTATTGATTGTGGTGAGGTAATATATTGTGTTTAATTTGTGATTTTTTTTTTTTCAAGCCACTTAACATTAGTGTAACCTTGTGTTATTCCCAGATATCGGAGATGCCGAAACCTGCTTTCTTAGGCCAGACTTTAGAGGAACTGGGCATTGGAACATTCCATAAGATTGCAGTGGTGCGTTCTGACACACCTCTTTACACAGCACTGGGCATCTTCGTGGAGCAGAGAGTGTCTGCCCTGCCTGTCGTTGATGACAATGGTGAGTAGGGGGGACTTTTTGTTGAATGAAGGGTTAAATATGACTTCTGACCCTGATATGGTATGTAGTACTCATGTCTTTCTCTCAACACACAGGACGAGTGGTGGACATTTACTCCAAATTTGATGTCATTGTAAGTACTGGACAGCTGTGCTACCAATGAGCCGTATTTAAACAGTATAGTCACTGATCAGCAGAAAATATAGTTGTTTTAGCTCATTGTGGGTGTTTGAGAGACAGGCAAAGAGTACTGAAAACAAGCAGCATTGAGAAGTAATAATGTCCCCCACACAGAACCTAGCTGCAGAGAAGACATACAACAACCTGGATGTGACTGTGACCAAAGCACTGCAGCACCGCTCTCAGTATTTTGAGGGAGTGCTCACCTGCAACACACACGACACACTGGAGTCCATCATCAACAGACTGGTAGAGGCAGAGGTGAGAGAGACGGAGACGCCTGTGTAAACACATTCTATTACTGTTTGGGTCCACAATTTAAACAGTTTTTTGGGAGTTTGTCAAGGTCAATACAACTAGTACACACAATCATAATGTAATATATACACCGGTGCTGAGATCTAACCTTGCCATTACTAAGTCAACATCACCTTACTTGAAGGTGGAACAACTGCTAAGCCTTTAGTTTGTGTAACCTATGGTTTGTCTCCTCTCTCTCAGGTGCACAGGCTGGTGGTGGTTGATGAGCAGGAGGTGGTGAAGGGTATCGTCTCTCTCTCAGACATCCTCCAGGCACTGGTGCTCACTAATGGAGATGGAGACAAGGGTAAACACAAACCTGCGCTATGCACTGACCTTGATGAATTAAATGAAAACAATGTGAATGTCATTAAGTTTCAACTCAGTCCCTGGGAAGCAATGTCTTAAAATAGTTTTGTGGTTTTAAAGGAATGAAATACTTTTAAAGGTGAAATAAAGTGATTTATCTGGTGTTTGTATTTCAGGAACTGCTTGAGGGAGTGATGAAGGGAAGCCTCCTCCAAAAAGATGAGGATAAATAGAGAGGAGGAGGATCCTGGAGGAGCGGAAGAAATTGGAGTGACGTGGGAGAGGGAAAGATAGGAATCTGTCAACATAACCCCTCCTGTACAAATGTACGTCTTGAACACGAGGATCTCTCTCTGCACAAAAATGTGAATCCCATTGACTCTCAATTCAGCAATATAGGCACATACTGTACCAAGGGACACTTTAAACCAAGCCAAAACCAAACAAGAAGCCGGACCAGAAGTGGCCAATGGAGTGGAGCTATATGTCCATTGTCCACTCTGAGTGGCCCAACACAACCTAGTGTCCCTCTATTGGTGCAGGTGATGGACCGATACAGTACAGGAATGATGTCTAGTTATGTGAAGGGGATCAATTATCCACTTTTCAGACAGATCCATTCCCTACCCGTTCTCTCCCATTTGGTCTGTAGACACTGGAGAGAGGAGTCGGTAACTTTCCACCCTGGCCCTTAACTGAGCAGCATTCCTTTTCCCCCATCATCCTTATAGGGCTGGAGTCTATAAAGCACAACTAGCCAATCATGGAGCAAAAGATCATGTATGTCACAGTGGATATATATATTTTTGTTTTAGTACTGGAAGCTACCACAGCAACTCTGCTGTTTTGGTTACAGTAGGTGAAGTCTGGAATGTCCGAGTTGGCACTGCTGTAGATGTAATTAACGTTATTTCTAATATATCGATGCACATACAACTGACTTATGTAATCACGAGTTGTTTCTGATTTGCTATTTAGCATAGCGTACATTTCACAATGTTTTCTTATTTCCTCTTCAGTTTGTAAAGTGTCATGTGAATTGGAGTGTTATGGTTTTGCTCAGTGTGTCCTTGTTTGATTTGACACTCACATTGTCTGACCCAGAAGACTGGAGACATTTTTATGGCAGTAACACGAGTCTGTTTTTAGGGTTTGCTTAGCGGTGTTCCTCAAAATCCTTCTAGCGCTAGATGAGATTATTTTGCCTTTAAGTTTTCAACAACATGCAGTGTGAGTGTGGATTGATCATGATGGATTCAGTCACTTTCGCTTGTGAACAATTGCCTGTCTTCTGATTGGATGTATCCGAGTGCTTCTGAGATATTCATCCTGATTGTGTTGGGGGTAATTCGGTGAAGCAGTTGACATTTTGGACAGCCCCTTTATTCCATTTTCTTTTATTACCTTTATAGGATTCCATTTTAGCCTTTCATTACTACCCGTACTTTCCTTTTCATGTTCTCAGAGGGCAAACCATGTATGAAAGGGACTTTCTTGGGCCATTGACTGAGTACATTTTCAACTTTTCAAAATGGACTTTTGCTCACTGGTTTTAAGGTATGAATAAGATGTGTACAAGTATGTAAATATTTTTTTCTTCTTCCTAATGTGAATTGTAATTGAATGCATGAGCAATAAATATTGTTTTTCTGCAGTTTCCTGTAATTGTTATATATGTACGTTTTGGTGGAGCAGTAGGGTTGTGTAACTGGGGCTGTAGGTCATCTGGAGGTTGTGATAACACTAACTTAGGGTAATGAGATGACCACATTTATGTGAACATGGATCAGGGGATAGACCTTAAGCCAGAACTTTGTTCTGATTTGAATGAGGGGTAGAAAGGTTGCATTGGAAGACACAAATGGAAATAGTTTTTGCATTAGATGTACATACTGGTATGTGTGAGTAAAATAGACACAACTTAGGAAAACGTTTGTATTATTACTCTAGGCTATATACATGATTGGAAACTAGTCCTGAAACGGTTCACAAAGCTTGATGTCTGGACAGAGACCTGGGTGTTCATAATTCAGTGCTTCATTAAACACAGTGCAATACAACAGCATATCATCTTGTCATACCACCCCTTAACAGTGTGTGCTCAAAACAAGGCCATAGACGCATCCCAACCATGGCCTATGACATTTGCATAGGATCACTCCCCGACCAGACAGACAATCTCACCACACATCCGCCTAACAGTATGCAGACAAACACCCAGGTCCCGCCTTACAGCCATAAACGTAAGCAACCACATTTTCAGGAAGAACATGTACACAGGCCGTGTCCTCTTGGACATCTCCCAAGAACTATATAGAAAAAAAAAAGATACAGTACAGATGACATGGTTAAAAACTAACACAAATCAAATAAATACATACAGGGCATACATACAGTATTTCCTGTGGAACAGCAGTGATAAGTATCAGTAGTATTTCTTTTTCACAAAGGTTCAAACCCTGTCTGTTTGTGCTATAGCCATACTGAATAAGCACCCTTTACAGAGGGTCTGGTGAATCCTCACTCTTGCTTAGCTTTCTGAAAATGTGAAGAATTCTGGGAGAGGTATTTACCTATCACTAAATGAGGAACTGATTAAAATGCTTACTGAACATATTAAACACCCTCTGCTTTCACTGGTATAATCTGCAGTAAAACAGTGAGGGCTGTTGAACGGTTTGGTTGTGATGCTGTGGAGTTAGTAGTGCACACAAGGGCCCTGAAGAGCCTTTTCTAGGAACTCACAGCAAACTGGCAGGATTAAGAACACAAGGAAAGAGGCTTTACGTCCGCAGTACCTTTTGAGTTAGTGGTCAACAAAACAAAAATTAACAGTACATAGTTTTCCTGAAAACAACATTTGGTGATATGATTTGACATTAGATAAATCATTATGCAAATCGAGGACGCAAAATAGGTGGAGAAGAATTCTAGAATATGGAGTGGAATATTGACTCAAAATCAAATACTGTTCTATAGTCATGTGAGACATCAAATTGGAGGGACTCAGTATGCGCTTTCAATGAGTGTACAGTAGCGTTGGTTTGGAGAATAACCAATGGAATATCAGTGGATGATTGACAGCCGCAAATAAGCCCCTCCCGTTGTCTCCCATCCAATAACAGTTACCAGTGTTAAACTTGTCAAATGAATCTAAAGCATTCAAATATCAATGGAAACTGAAATCAAAAAGGGTAATATATACAGACAACCACACTAACCATTTAAGGTGAGACTGTGGTTAAGCTTGGCCCGGGAGAATATAACCTGAGGGTAAACGTACATGGAAGTATTGTGAGGAAATAAAATCTAATTCATAACAGCAACCCACCATTAGAGCGTGTGTGCGCGTGCGCATACACACACACACACACACACGAAATGGCTATACAGTCCGTCGTCATGAAATACCATAGAGCCAGGTGTTTGTATGGACCATTCCTGCCTCTAAGTAGGCAATAGGAGTTACAAAACACAACATTGGTTGCTGTAAACCTACGTACAGGTAACCTGATCTCTGTGACTCACAGACCACTGCTCCCATAAATGATACATAACTGCCCACATAAATGAGGAAGACTTGGTCTTCATGGATTTTAAAATCAATTTCTCAGTGTGTATGTACATACAACAGAGAGATCAGTATACAGTATTCAAAGACGGACCTCATCTTCCCCCTACACACACACACACACACACACACACACACACACACACAAAAACAATTGAAAAACGGACCTCTGCCAACAGTGATTCAACATGGCATCAATACAGTATAAAGGCAAACAAATACAAATGTATAGCTACTTGTGAATCGAATAAAAAATATTGTATAAAATTAATTTACACACATCCTCTTACTAACTAGTTGTATACAGTATACACTGAGTGTACAAAACATTGTCTTTCAACGGCAGACTGACCAGCTGAATCAAGGTGAAAGTTATGATCCCTTATTGATGTCACTTCAATTAGTGTAGATGAGGGGGAGGAGACAGGTTAAAGAAGGATTTTTAAGCCTTGAGCCATGGACTGTGTATGTGTGCCATTCAAAGGGTGAATGGGCAAGACAAAGGATTTAAGTGCCTTTGAATAGAGTATGGTAGTAGGTGCCAGGCGCACCGGTTTGAGTGTGTCAAGAACTGCAACGCTGCTGGTGTTTATCCCGTGGAATATCAGTGGATAATGGTCCACCACCCAAAGGACATCCAGCCAACTTGACACAGCTGTGGGAAGCATTGGAGTCAACATGAATTGAGGCTGTTCTGAGGTCAAGGGGTGGGGGGGTTCCACCCCAATATTAGGAAGGTGTTCTTAATGGTTTTGTACACTCAGTGTATATCCTGCCATTGAGATTATCATGGGCATTATCGGTAGTAGTAGTAGTAGTAGTATCAGTAATTGCAGTCAGCCATTTTAGCAGGAACAGAACGGAGAAGGGGGGCTGCAGGGACAGGTTTGTGGGTCAGAATGGTGGGATAGGTTGGGGGCAGGGGAAGGACAGGGGTTGTCAGTAGTTTTGGCTGAATAGACGAGGTAGGGTTTGTCACAACTCAGGCGGTGGTGGCTTTAAAAAAAACTGGCAGGAGAATTATGATTATTCTTTTTTTTAAACATTTTGCTTTCGTCATTGCGTTCTTATTTTCTTTCATTAGCTTGTGCGTTCTTTGAAAAGACCCTGTCCCTCTAGCTCTCTCAGTATTCTTTAGTGCAGGACAGAGTCCCCAGTGCTCTCCTCGGGTCTTTGGGATAGGGCCCTCTCAAACTTTGATGTCCTCCTGGACACTCAGCTGGGACAGGGTCTTCTTGATGCGCAGGGCGGTGAGGCGGGCGGCTCCGTTGGCGTACCAACACTCCCTCATGATCTTCCCCATCACACGCAGGGTCTTGGGGGATGGGGAGGGAGAGAGAAAAAAAGAGGAAGATAAAGTACAGTGTTATATAAAGCTCAGGAAAATTGGACCAACGGTTGAGCGAACAGGAAAATTAGGTTAGAGGAAGTCATACATGAAAATATGGTGCAGATATGCACAAGGATAAATAAGCTTATCAAAACCATCAATGCATCCCCAGAGAACAAGCTCGCCAAATGAACATAGTTCATTTAAAATACACCAGCATACAATTTAATACTTATAAGAAACCAGTGACACTTTCATATTAGTGAGTGACTGTTGTGTTATCATAATAGGATTGTTTGATTGACCTCAAATGAACATGCATATCCAAGTGTCCCTACCTCGTAGCTCTGCCACCAGTTGGGCACGTTGGGCCGTAGCTTCTGGTCACACACCAGCTTCCTCATCTCCTCTATGGAGGGGTCAGAGGGCACCAGGTCAAAGTACGGTAGCTGGTACTCCTCATGGATACCTAGGGGCAGAGGTCAAAGGTCAGGTAAGGTCCAATATCTGGGTTTCTAATCAATGGTGAATTAAACTTAACTACAGTGAGATAGAGAGATGCATCCCAAATGACACCATTCTCCTTATATAGTGCACTACCACTTGGAGACCAATGGGCCCTCGTCAAAAATAGTGCATTATACAGGGAGCCCTATGGGCCCTGGTTAAAAGTAGTTGACTATATAGGGAATAGGGTGCCCTTTGGGCCAGCCAGAGTGTGCTGAGGGGGAGCCTGTCTGACCTCCAGCGTTGCAGCGGCGTGCGATCTCCCAGTAAACCAGGCCCAGAGCGTAGATGTCTGCACACTTAAACGAATCAAAATGCCTCATGTTGATGCTCTCATCCAGAACCTCAGGGGCCATGTACCTGACAGAGAGAATGTGTGTTTTTATTAAGCTGGGGTGGCATGAGGGTTGTAAGTTGAGAAACCAAGTACTTCTTAAGGTTGAGGACATGTGTGTGTTTGCACCTCTTTGTGCCCACTCTCTGGTTGGGGGCGATGTCTATGGTGTCGGTGGTGGACTCGTGGCGCACGGCCAGCCCCAGGTCAGCAATGGCACAGGTACTGTTTTTCTTCACCAGGATGTTCTTAGACTTGAGGTCCCGGTGGGCAATACCAGGCTTACCTAGAGGAGGGCCGAGAGAGTGAGCCTACCTGACAATTACTGCATTCCTGGCAATCAATGGAAGTCACGTAACTGATCATTAACATGTTTGTGTGAAACGTGTGTTTTTTGTTGTCCAATTCATTTGAATCAAACAATCATGGATTTCTGCAGTATACCATTGTGTACTACAGTAGACAAAAATGTAAATGTTCTTCCAGAATGACATCAATAATTGACCTATCAAGGAACATCTCTGTTGGTCTGAGTCGGTGCACTCAGAGATGCTTTAGTTTAGAGGGGCTGCTGTGTAACTGATACGGGGCAGATCCATAACGCAGACTCTGACCAGGCTACCAGCCTACCAGCTATGAAGCATGGCCTACATTTACAGAGGCACACCCTCACCCTGTGTGCCCAGGATCTCCATGTGCAGGTGTGCCAGCCCGCTGGCAGCAGACAGTGCCAGTTTGATCATTCCCTCGATGGTGATGGAGTAGCGGTTCAGGTAGTCAAACAGAGAGCCGTACTCGTGGTAGTCTGACACCAGCCACAGCTGGGTCCATGTGCCATTATCTATGACAGAAAGATTGTTGGACAATAAGTTCAATAATGTTCAGACCCTACACCTAATCCGAAAAACTGACCTGAACACCAGAAATCTACAAGCAGTGCTCTTCAAAGGGGAATATTTGTTGTGATGTCATAGGACGACAGCCAGTATTTTGTTACCTTTGTTGTCGGCGGCGATGAATCCCAGGATGTTTTCGTGGCGCAGCATGATGGTCTGGTAGATCTCGGCCTCGCGGAACCAGGAGCGTTCCTCTCTGGACGAAAAGATCTTTACCGCCACGTCTCCTCCTCTCCAGCGGCCGCGCCACACTTCCCCAAAACGCCCTTTCCCTATAATCTCCTGCAGCACGATGGTCCTGGCCACTGTTCGCTGGACAAAAAGAGGGAGGCCTGCACAGAGACAGAGGACGGAGAGGACCAAGGCATACGGGACACAGAGACGAGGCAAAAAGAAAGAGGACTATACAGTTAGACAATCACATTGTGACACATGCCTAGTATCAACCACATTTCCCCCTATGCATTTAGTTTTCTTCTATGGAAGACATTATTAAAGCTACAGTCACTAATCTCTTTTTTTCCCTGTTTTGTGACTGCTTGAATTGATCAGAGCCCTAGCGTTGCTGTACTGACCGGAGCCTGATCCAGAGGTGGACATGTCGTAGATGAGGTCCTGCAGGGTCTTGTCCTTGGCCATGTAGAGGTGATCACAGGAGGGGTCCTCCACCTCCAGCCTCTGCCTGTGGCTGTAGGCCCTCTGGTGGTACTGGAACAGGAACACAGCCATGATAAGCAGCACACACAGCAGGCAGACGGGCCCTGCGACCACTGCTACCAGCTCCACTGGACCCCATTTACCATCAGGGCCAAAGACGCCCCCCAGGCCCGGTCGCGACGTCACTGAAAGAGGGAAGAGAAAGAATCAGACTAAATACATATTTCCCATTTCATGAGTGAACATAACAATTCACTGAACTGTGTTTGAGACCCTTGTCCTCTATTGTAGCAGACATCCTAGCCCTGTGGTTCGTAACGTGAGGGTGTGCAACCTGGGACATGCGCTTGTGTGTGGCGGTATACAGCTTATATTCCATGGTCGAGGTCGACTCACCAGAAGTTACTTTGAGGTCGAGGCTGTTGCAGTAGTTAGTGTAGCAGCAGTGTGTGTAGAGGAGGCCCTCAGCACTCAGGCAGTAGAAGGGCTGGCCCGGGGGCACCAGGTTGTCCCGGGTGATGCAGATACGGATGTGCTGCTCCAACCCATTGATGAAGGACGTGGAGGCCATGCAGGCCCCGTCTGTCTCACACCGGGAGCCAGTCTTCTCACACTGGGCTGTGGTGCAGTTACACCACAAAGCTGTACAGACAGAGAGAGACAGAGAGAGACAGAGAGAGAGAGTATTTCAATATTTTGGAATAATGGTTTGGGTAAACTCAAAACACGCTCAAAGCTGTAATTTCATAAGAAGTTGTGCTGGCACTGCCACATAAAAACCACTTCAAGGCAATTTCACTCCACTGTATGAGATGCACGTTTATATACAGCAGAGGGCGCTCATAGACAGCAGCAGTACCACACAGGGGCCCTTTGACAATTACATTTCCCTGGCACCAACTTAGTCCAGCGTGATCAAACGCACATCCTTTACCGCGGTGCAGGGCCAAAGAAAGTTGGTATAAAATGAATAGAGTCCGTACAATCAGAAGCTCCAGCAGGTATCTTTGTTCACAAACAACATTTCGATCCTGCAAGGATGACCTGATGAAACGTTGTTTGTGGTGGAGCTTCTGAGTGTGCTGGCTCTATTTATTTTATACTGACACCAACTCGCCCTATGATCATACCCCTGTAAGATAAAGCATAGGACTACAGAAAAAAAGGATTCACTATTACATTTTTCCTCCAAATAAACAACACCATTTCCCAGAGAACACCCAAACTATTTCAGCTTTTCTCTTGGAGAAAATCAGACAGACGTCAACACTACTTTTTGTTCTTTGACCTCGAGCCACACACATTGCATTTCTAAAGGACACGTTGAAATAATAGCCAGTGAGTTTATTTGAAAATAGCCCGAGATTTTAAAGAGAAATATATCTCCTTTTGATAAAGCTGGTAGCATGCTCCATCAGGTTGGAGAAGGCACCAGAGAGCGATTCAACATCTTGAGTATTTTGGGTCACAGGGACTAGGACTAAGTTGACATTGTACAAATCTTTAGTCGTTGAAGAGGTAAACAACCCTTTAGTTTGATGAACCTTTAACATTCTTTTGAACTATACCTCTCAGAAATGTTTCAATTATTTACCATGCCCCAAATGGCATAATTTCACAAAACTAAGCAGAGGCAGCAAAGTGTGTTGTTTGAAACCATTCCAGATGGGGACAAATATGTTTTTAACCCAAACGGTCACAAAATTGACCCTATTAGCTAATGGTGTTTTTAACATCACAAGAGTACAACAAGACAGCACAACACCCCTACAGAGGTGGTTCATCCTGGAAATAGAGGATCAACAGTAATCAAACTGCCTGCCAAAGCTGGCCCTTTCAAAAATACACGTTCAGCGGCAGGCCGGGAAACAATTCTAGCCATTCCAGAGATGGATTGAGATCTCAACTTAGAAATAACCCACTTTTGCATGGACATTGGCAGTGTGGTGCCAGGGCAACAACCTCTCCCTCAATCTGACCAAGACAAAGGAGCTGATCGTGGACTACAGGAAAAGGCGGGCCAAACAGGCTCCCATTAATATCGACGGGGCTGTAGTGGAGCGAGTCGAGAGTCTTAAAGTTCATTGCTGTCCACATCACCAACGAACTATCATGGTCCAAACACACCAAGACAGCCGTGAAGAATGCACGACTTCCCCCTCAGGAGACTGAAAAGATTTGGCATGGGTCCCCAGATCCTCAAAAAGTTCTACATCGGCACCATCCTGACCGGTTGCATCACTGCCTGGTATGGCAACTGCTCGGCATCTGACCGTAAGGCACTACAGAGGGTAGTGCGTACGGCCCAGTACATCACTGGGGCCAAGCTTCTTGCCATCTAGGACCTATATAATAGCCGGTGTCAGAGGAAAGCCCATAAAATTGTCAGAGAGTCAGACTGTTTTCTCTGCTACTGCACGGCAAGTGGTACCGGAGTGCCAAGTCTAGGACCAAAAGGCTCCTTAACAGCTTCTACCCCCAAGCCATAAGACTGTTGAACAATTAATCAAATGGCCACCGGAATATTACCTTGACCTCCCCTCCATTTGTTCTGTACACTGCTGCTACTCGCTGTTTATCTATGCATAGTCACTTCACCCCTACCTACAAGTACAAATTATCTCAACTAACCTGTACCCCTGCACACTGACTCGGTACCGGTACCCCCTGTATATAGCCTCGTTATTGTGTTACTTTATTTTTTTGTTTTTAACTTTAGTTTATTTGGTAAATATTTTCTTAACTCTTCTTGAACTGCACTGTTGGTTAAGGGCTTGTAAGTAAGCATTTCACAGTAAGGTCTACACTTGTTGTATTGGGCGCATGTGACAAATAAAGTTTGATTTGATTTCACATTGATGGCTTCCACTCTTTTAAAGTAGTAAACTAGGTGGGGATTCCTAACTTGTGAGAGTGATCAGCCAATGATAAGAGAATTGTGTTTTTTTTAAAAATTGGTTTGCCTAGTTTGTAAATGGCTTTAAGCTATAAACACTGCCATCTGGTGACACACAGTACAACAACAAAAAATGCATGAAATTAAATGTATGCATTCACTACTGTAAGTCGCTCTGGATAAGAGCGTCTGCTAAATGACTAAAATGTAAATGTAAGATTTGGTTCAAGACTCCAGCATTGCAAGTAGCGGTAAATCACAAATATTACCTTTACATGTTTTTCCAAACATCAAAAGAATAAGAAAATGTACTACTTTAAAATGGAGATAGCATGGGCAATGCCATTAGAGCTATTACAAATGCCATAATGGCACAGATACAACGTTGAGTACCTCTTTCCCTCTCTAGGATTCTAATCTCTCACAAGAATACAGTTCTGTTTTAAAAGGCCAGCTTGCTACCAATTTTCATAACTAGCTAGCTAGAGCAAGTAACGTTCGTTAGCTTGAACTAGCTTTCTAAATAGGACAGAGACTTCATTTATTTTCACTAGCTAAGGAGAAAATAAAAAGATTTGGTGATGAGCAGAACTTATCACAAAGTAAAAATGTAGGTAAGTTACCATTTTCTAGCTTACTTTTGTGACTGACTTTCCTTCACTGCCATAAACTGTTGTTAATAACCTGCACCTCATGTAACTATTTCACCTTGAACTCCTAGCCTGAAACAGGTTTTTGGATTAAAAAAAAAAAATCACACAATATCAACCCAGTTCAGTAGACTTGTATGGGGAGCATGAGAGATTTTCACAGGTCTGTCAGACACCAAGTTCAGCACAGCAGGCAGTGAGGTCTCCTTGGGTGAACCAGATCACAGAAAAGACACACACACACACACACACACACACACACACACACACAGAACGAGAAGCAATTTTACAAGTTATTGCACATTGCAGACATCACAAGACAGCTCAAAGACATCTGGGTAATTTGATACTCTCAACATACAGGCTCTATAATGGTAGACATACAAGAGGGAAGTGAGGTTCAAAGACAAAAGGTCTCTGTTTAGTGCAGACAGCTTGCTTTTAAATAGTGGTGTTCTACTGACAGTGTTACTATAATCAGAAGTGGACTTTGCCCATACAATTTCATAATCCTTAATCAACATCACATTGGCCCTTTGTGTGGCGATTACAGGGAATTTGACCAACTCAGACTGAGCTGAGATCAGTGGGGATAGGGGAGTGAACCCAGAATGTAGTTGTTGGGATAAGCCATCCTCCAGGTCAGCTTCCTGTGTACAGGGAGGGGTGATAAGACGAAAGGGGGAACCCCTAAAGTTTTTAGGAGTTTGTGGTCTGTACTGGAGGTTTGGGATCAGTCCCAGGCAGCCTAGTCCTGAAAACTAGGACAGGGGAGGTAAAAAACTAAATAAGTAAAGGCAGAGAAGGGGCGTTCAATGCGTTTTAAACCCCTGCGGCGAGGGCTTTTTGGGGGGGGGGGGTAGAGAACGTTGGTGGTTTTTGGGGCGAGTTGTAGTAGTGGTTTGTACAGAGGGGGTTGACTTGTGTGAGCAGCTGCAGCTGTCATTAACCCAGTCTAGACAGTGACTGCCTCAGTGACATTTTGGATAATTGAATTTCATTAGGACACCGAGGCGTGGTGAGAAATTCCGATATTTTTTTCTTCCATCGTAGTCTCTAAATGACCTCAATGTAAACACCAGACCCTCTGTTGCATTTGTATTTCCCACACAACACACATTCCCAGGAATGAAGGAAGCATGAGCTTTTTGGTTTCCAGAAGGTTCATCCTTTTGCAAATAGATTGATTAATAGGCTTAATGTTGACAGGAGCCTAATTAAAAGTGCAACCAGAACCCTGTGAAGATAAGGCTTCAAAAACATGGATAGCTACAGTAAAGTAGTGAGAAATGAAAAGGTGATTATTACTTGCTGACATTCTATAAACTGGGGTTGAGGTTAGAGGTGTTACTCTAGACGAGGGCGGCGGAAAGAGCTCTGCACGAAGCAGGCAGCACAGACAGGGAATAACTGATTAAGACACCCAGACGCCACCAGGCAGAAGAAAAAAAACACACTCCACTGTACTCACCCCCATCCCCTACTATCCCACTCCGATCAATACACAGGAAGTGTGTGTGTGTGTGTGTGTGTGTGTGTGTGTGCGCGCGCGCGCTTGTGCACGGTGCACATGCTTCTGTTATTGTATCTGGGCTCCCAGTCTTCTGATTCTATAGCAAAAGCTAGTTGGCTTTCTAGACACAAGTTCAGTGATCTTAATAAGCAGGCAGTGTGTTTCTCAAACAGTACTTAATCCGTGAGAATGTTTGGAGGCATGTTTACGTTGACATGTTGGATTGACCATTGAGGCAAGACCACAATCCTGAGAAAATTTAGTATTAGAAAACATGCTAATCAGATCGGTGAGAACATGTAATACTATGCTGGAACAAAATATATGTTTCCATGCCGATCAATCAAGGCCATAGTGAGGTCTTTTCAAAGAGTTCCCACTGTTAAACAGACAGTAAAACCTGATCGTTAATAGCTAGGAGGCCCAAACTTGTATCTGGTTATAATAATAAATGATAATTATTATGATAATTATTAGGTGAGTGTTTATATTTGTCCTATTTCAAGGGCACATTGGTGGATTTTTCACCTTGTCAGCTCGGGGATTCGAACTTGTAACTTATTGGCCCAATGCTCTAGACACTAGGCTACCTGACACACAGATTAGACCCCCCCCCACAGATTAGATTTCCCCCCCACAGGATGCATAGTCTCAATTTGGGGGGGGGGGGACATTGAAAAATTCAATGAGTGACTACAGAAGATTCGATAATACAGTTATAGATAATACTCATAGAAATGAGATAAGAAGGAAAAACAGACCTCTTTAAATGACTGAATGACTCATGTAGTAAAAGATAATGCTGCAAGCATTTTACGAATGCATGTCTCTCAATGCAATTACATGGCCGTTTCCCAAATCCCATGAACTACGTTTTCTTATCTTACTACCTAGTCCAGCTCCCTTGCTGTCCAGCTCCTCCCTTCCCATCCTCAGTCTAAATCTCTCTCCCTTTCCAAATATCACAAACCCAGGGAACGTGAGTTGGTCACTCACTGTAACCTCTCTTCGTCAAACATCTCAATCATACTGTTTCACACACAATATCCTGTTTGCCTTTAAGCTTCCTTACCCTGATGCAGTGTATCAACAGGTATGTACATGCCACATTAAAGGCCAGGGATTTTTTATATTTTCTTTAAAAAAAGTGAATGAACCCTTTCACCTCCCAACCTTGGCACAAGGAACAGCTGTGGTTTAAAGCTTCCCCTTGGTTTGAGCGAAGTAATAATTCATTTGGGGGCTTTTATTTGGTGTGGTTTAGAACTTTAACACGCGCACACCCACCTGCCCGTTCGTGTCTGAGTGGTCTTTCAGTTTCAGCGACTATGCTGTGGGAGTATTCCCACAGCATAGGACTATTCTCATTTACGTCAGAAGGGAAAAAACATTTCTTAATGACATCTGTGGCCTTGACTCATACAGACTACACACACACTAAAATGACATCACTAGATTATGCATTGGGGCGAGCATATATACACACACACACATACACACACACACACACACACACACACACACACACACACACACACACACACACACACACACACACACGCTCGCCTTTCTTATTTGAAGTCATATTTAGGCTAACTCATATTTTTCCCTTTTGAAATGTACACATTGGGGTACATGAGAGCATTTGAAATCGACCCCAATGTGTACATTTCAAAAGGGAAAAATATGAGTTAGCCTAACTATGACTTCAAATAGACCCATAAGAAAGGCAATCTATGTACAGTACCAGTCAAATGTTTGGACACACCAACACATTCAAGGGTTTTTCTTTATTGTTAGTGTTGTCAACAATGTAGAATAATATTGAAGACATCAAAACCATGAAATACATCTAGTAACCAAAAAGTGTTAAACAAATTAAAATATATTTTATATGCGAGATTCTTCAAAGTAGCCACCCTTTGCCTTGATGACAGCTTTGCACACTCACTACATTCTCTCAACCAGCTTCACCTGGTATGCTTTTCCAACAGTCTTGAAGGTGTTCCCACATATGCTGAGCACTTGTTGTCCAACTCATCCCAAACGATCTCATTTGGGTTGAGGTTGGGTGATTGTGGAGGCCAGGTCATCTGATGCAGCCCTCCATCACTCTCATTCTTGGTCAAATAGCCCTTACACAGCCTAGAGGTGTGTTGGGTCATTGTCCTGCTGAAAAATAAATTATAGTTCCACTAAAACAAACCAGATGGGAGGGCGTATCGCTGCAGGATGCTGTGGTAGCCATGCTGGTTAAGTGTGCCTTGAATTCTAAATAAATCACAGACAGTGTCACCAGCAAGGCACTCCCACACCATCACACCTCCTCCTCCACGCGTCACGATGGGAACCACACATGCGAAAGACATCCGTTCACCACCTCTGCATCTCACAAAGACAGTGGTTGGAAGCAAAAAAATCTTACACTTGGACTCATTAGACCAAAGGACAGATTTAGTCTAATGTCAATTGACAGTCTAATGTCAATTGTTCCTGTTTCTTGGCCCAAGCAAGTCTCTTCTTATTGGTGTCCTTTAGTAGTGGTTTCTTTGCAGCAATTCGCCCATGAAGGCCTGATTCACGCAGTCTCCTCTGAACAGTTGATGTTGAGATGTGTCTGTTAGTTGAACTCTGAAGAATTTATTTAGGCTGCAATGTCTGAGGTGCAGTTAACTCTAATGAACGTATCCTCTGCAGCAGAGGTAACTCTGGGTCTTCCTTTCCTGTGGCGGTCCTCATGAATGACAGTTTCATCATAGCGTTTGATGTTTTTGCGACTGCACTTGACAAAACCTTCCGAATTGACTGACCTTCATGTCTTAAAATAATGATGGACTGTCGTTTCTCTTTGCTTATTTGAGTTGTTCTTGCCATAATATGGACTTGTCTTTTACCAAATAGGGCTATCTTCTGTATACCACCCCTACCTTGTCACAACAACTGATTGTCTCAAACACATTACGAAGGAAAGAAATTCCACAAATTCACTTTTAACAAGGCACACCTGCTCATTGAAATGCATTCCAGGTGACTACCTCATGAAGCTGGCTGAGAGAATGCCAAGAGTGTGCAAAGCAGTCATCAAGGCAAAGGGTGTCATCTCAAACATATTTTGATTTGTTTAGCACTTTTTTGGCTACTACATGATTCCATGTGTTATTTCATAGTTTTGATGTCCTCACTATTATTCTACAATGTAGAAAATAGTAAAAATAAAGAAAAAGCCTTGAATGAGTAGGTGGTCCAAACTTTTGACTGGTACTGTCAATTATTTTACCATTGGGGTGATTACGATGCTGGACAGTGCCATGGCACCTTTTGGACATTTGACATCCAATCACACTTCAGACCTTTTTGGCGCACACGTGCCGTGATCCAGCACACATGAACTCGAGAAGGTTATTTTATGTTGTTATTGAATTTGTATAATTTCTGATGAAAGTTTCATAACATGTATTTTGCCATTAAGTTTAAAGCACTTTAAAAAGGAAATATGGCTTATATAAATCTAGATGCAAGTCTTTTAGATAAAATGGGAGGACCTTGATGAGATTTCAAATACACACCACAAACTGCATCTGTGTTATTGTACCGGATCTGAGCGTAGATCTGAGTACACACAGACACACCACACAAGTACACACGTCAAGTGGCCCTGTGCTGAATGTGTGGCAAGGTTATTCACTGGCACTATCGTAAAACATATACAATAAATAGGCTATATAACTTACCATTTATACACAGACAGGCTAGGCCTTACTTGGGAGAAAGGTGGTGTAGAAGTAAAGTGAGTGAGAGGAAATGTTTTCAACAGCGACATGTTTTTTTCTCAGTTTTTAGAGAATGCTGTGATGCGTCAAGACTTGAAGAAATAGTGTGGCAGAGCAAACACTTGAGGACTATGGTTGTGTTAAAAGCGGGGGTTTGGCGTGTTACTAAAGTCAAGCACAGTACAGGTATTGTTTGGCGACAGGGCTGTGCGAAGGGAGTGGGGGAGGGAGAGAGGAGAAAAAAGGTACAGTAGAGAGAAGGAGAAAAAAGGATAACTGCACATTGTATTGCTTTGTACATTGTGATGTAGCCTAATGACACTCTTCACTTTAAATGTATGGCAAACAAAAGAAATACAACTCTATGTTGACTACTTTTAATGACTACAATGACTACTTTAAACAATTTACAACACTTTTACTGGAAGAACTGTGCAGATGCAAAGTTTGGTAACATCATTTCAGTAAAATCTCCCTCTGTTTTTTTATGCGACCACATTATCCCAAAACTGTTAAATAGGCCTATCTGCTCCAAATTAAGATTCAAAGATGTCTGCAGAAAGAATGGGGTGTCAGCTACAGATGTAGGATCTTCATTTCAGACAGTTTGTTACACGTGGAAAATAATCATGCAGGAACAGGACATGTTTTTGTAGGGCTTGATACATTTTTCGTTACAGCAAATCATGACTGACATTTTAAAGTGGAAATTATAAACTTTAGAAGTCTTTTTAAACCATGAATACACTACAAGTTTGCATTTCTTGCTGGGCAGGAACATTCTCAGCAACAAAAGAGTGATCAAATGAACATCCTACATCTGAATGACATGACACCTTGAGTTTGAAAAAAATATATATTTTGGTTTATTGAACTACACGCTAAGTGAAGTGGATTTACACCCGGTAACCGAATTGCAGTAATGAAATTCCATCATGGGTCTCTGATCTGTAATACACAGAAATTCATAATTATGGATATGAATGCAGGGCTCTGAATGCAGGTCTCTACAGTCTGACAATTTTACTCAAATAGGCACCTGAATATTTAGGAGCACCAGTGCGCCTAGAAAAATTAAAAAGGTCCTAAACTGTCATTCTGAAAAGTACTTTTTCTCCTATGGCTAACTACCAGAAAGTTTGAAAAGACAGGCTGAATGGGCGGGGAGCTTCAGTACAGTAGAGTTCAGTACAGTAAAGTTGAGTATAGTTCAGTACATTAGTGTACTCAACTCTAATGTGCACTTCTGTGTACTGTACTGAACTCTACTCCACCCTACAGTGAAGGACTTTCAACGCCCGGTGTCGATTGGTGCTCAGTGGGTGAGGATGCAGGCTACAGTAAATGGAAAGATGGGACTCATGGGTAGGTAGGCGTCAGTCAGAGCCGGAAAAGGTGACATTAATTGGAGAGAGAGAGAGATGAACAAAACAGTATGCCAGTGAAAGGGAGGACAGTAGTGACCCAACTGTGGTTTGTGACTACTATGGATTTCTCAATGTAGCCACTCGATTGCAGAAATTCTGTTACCGAGATGTTTTCGTAAATTCTGTTACAGTTTTAATCACTTAATAATTCATAAAGACAATTGATATCAGTAAAAACTCTATAACTAATTGATAGGTTTACCTTTACTTGTTACTTCCGTGAACTTTTATTAAGGTCATTCCACCTCAAAAAGACCAAGAAAGATAGACACCCACCATTTCAGATGTTTTTTTAAAATTATAAATTTGTTTTACCCCTTTTTCTCCCCAATTTTGTGATATCCAATTAGTAGTTACAGTCTTGTCCCATCACTGCAACTCCCCTACGGACTCGGGAGAGGCGAAGGACGAAAGCCATGCATCAATGTGTCGGAGGAAACACCGTCCAGCTGGTGACCAAAGTCAGCTTGAAGTCGCCCGGCCCTCCAGAAGGAGTCACTAGAGTCCAATGGGACCTGGAAATCCCGGCCGGCCAAACCCTTCCCTAACCCGGACGAAGCTGGGCCAATTGTGAGCCACCTCACGGGTCTTTTGGTCATGGCCGGAAGTGACACAGCCAGGGATCGAACGCGGGTCTGTAGTGACACCTCAAGCACTGCGATGCAGTGCCTTAAAACACTGCACCACTCGGGAGGCCCCTGCATTTCAGATTGTTCTGAAATTGTTTCTGTAGTTAGAAACAGATAATATTAGCATTCCTGCAACATATTTTGTTGAAATATAACTTGATCTAAGGAATTAAGCTAATTGATTGGACCCAAATTGGTAATTTGAAGTTATAGGACTCATATAACATTCAATAAATATTGTACATAATATCTGATTTGGACCCAAAGCATTCTTAACAATAGCTAGGTTTCCATCAAATTGGCGACAGATTTTCATGTGAAAATTTCTCACCGGAAATGCTTTTCCATCAAATTGACTTGAGGATAAAAGGCTTGCGTGATGACCTAGTGCACATAAATACCTTTTGCGGTTAAATGGGTTTCCATCGCATTTTCATGGTTTTTTCACAATTATTATTTTTTTTTATTTAGTGAGTGTGCCCACTCTGGTATTGGCACATGTACTCTAGCCCAGAGTTTCATCTGTAGCCTAATAAACTGCATCCTTTTCCAACAAGTTGTAGTGGGAGGTCCACACGTTTTACGCATGACTCCAATTATATTTCGATGTGATTGTTATTATTTCAATATTTGCGCATAAAATCTTTTCCACCGACATTTCTCTTATAATTAATTTTACTGACACAAAAATACCTCATCTTGTCTACTGTATTTTGTTTTGTCAGTCATATATTTTTGTATCTGACATGTACTTTACTGGCTAAAGAAATGTTGGATGGAAACCTGGTTAATGGATAAGACATGGGAATTCCAAATAAATGGTCAAAAGCCACCCACAACAATCAGTATGGAGCTACGGCTTGGAGTATTGTTTCTAGTATTTATTCCTAGTGAATTTTTCCCCTTGTTCAGAGGAATTAGTAATTGACATTGTTAGGTTTATATTCAACCCTACATCCTGATATTACCAGGTTCTGAGCACTGTCCCTGCTAGACGGTGAATTTTTTAAAAGATTCTTGGAGCGGTATCACAGCTCCCCCTTGCAGTGTAAGGCTCCGTGGCGAAACGGATGCCGTATACTTAATGTTTCCAACCTTTGCATCGTATTTAGTGCCGCCAGAGTCTGTCAATAGAAAAGGAAGTTACCAAACCACAGAACAAGATGAAAATGTGGTTTTAGGCAATTAATTTATGGGATAACTAGTGACTTGTAAACAATTAGTACTCACTTATAGGAATGGATAGGCCTATTGGAATAGTAAAGTTAAATAATACCCATTATATGACTGTTGCCTCACGTTTTAGTTTGATGGTAATTACATTTGTTTTTGATGATAATTATTAGGTTGAGGTCGCTAGCGACAGTATCTTCAACCTAGGGTGCGTTCGTAAATTCACTCTGGCTAGCTACTCGGATTTCAGAGCACTCTCATCTGAGTGTGCCAGAGCGCAGAATAACTGATGAATTTACAAACGCTCAACACCCATTGAATATGGCCGGTGTCAGTAAACATCGGAAAAAAAGCTTAATTCAAATTGTTGCCAGCAGCATAGTTACAGCCACCAATGCTCTGGATAACATGAAAAGAGCCTAACCAGCTCTGCTAGCAAGCTAGGGTGCGTTCGTAAATTCAGTTTGGAGTGACAGAGTGCTCAGAGTGTGCTCTGGGCGTTCGTAAATTCAGAGCGTTGACAGATTGTAAATAGTCATAGTCAAACTGACAACGTTAGCCAGTTAGCTTGGGTGCTTTAATGCCATTGTGAGGTCAGAACGCGGATCAAACCTACTCCTCAGCCAGAGCATCCCGTGTGCACTCTGAACGCTCCAACAGCGAAACGTTCTGAATTTACAAAACTGACAACCTCTGAATTTATGAACACCCTGTGCGCACTCTGGCACTCCAGATTGAATTTACAAACACACCCCTAGTCTTGCAGCTCTTTAGCTAGCTACTCTGTAAACTAGCTTGACTTGCTAGAAAATTAGATAAACAAGATGAGGAAAAAGTAACAAAACATGTTTTATTATCACCTGAAACAATGTTTTTTCTGTCTTGAATGAAAAGGTCATATTTTGTAATGTCCCAAAATAAATGCGATCTCTTACAAGAAACTAGGCTCTCCTCCATCTTGTCTTGTTGTGAAACCCTATGCTCTCTGTCCAGTAGTAGCGGAACGAGATTGCGTGAAGATGACATATAGCATAATGAAATACATCACGATGTGTATGGGGCATAACCTTCCACAGACTTAAGTTATTTTCCAGAGAAGGCATAGAGAAAAATATGCCTAATATCATTGATCACATCAACAATGGGTTTATTCAACTCATAATGGTAAACTAGATCATCCTAAAGTTACTTAACTTTGCAGACTCAACAGATAAAGCGTATAGAAAAGGACATGTTTAAATGGGTATATTAGGCTAAGTGACAAAAGTTGAGAAGAGCAATCAAATAGGCCCACAGAAAGAAACAGGATCAAAAAGTTGAAATAGGCTGAAACTTTCACAATAAGTCACAGTTGTAAAGAGAAGCTGTGATAATTGAGTCCAGGATTTTAACATCATTCATTCCAGTAGATTAGATAACAAACTGGAAAATCTCCATTACCCCATTGTTTGGGCATTTTTAATCTGCATACATGGATACAACCTAGCCCCCTGCCCTGCCCAGAGAAAAAGGTCCATATACATCCAATCTGTATTTACACTGTTGGACACTCTTTTGAAGACACAAGCGCCCAACCATATCATCCATGTTATTCAAACATTATGAGTTCACGATCAAGGGCTTTTTTTAAGAGACTAGGACTGAGTGTTTATAGACCTTGCAGCCTCTTATCTCTCTATGTACGAAAAACGCTAAAGGCCAGGGAGAGGGAGAACTGAGGTTTACTCATTTATGCTTTTCATAAATTCATATTTTATCCAGAAATTATAAACTAACTCAGGCTGATTGGTAGAACAACACACAATGGCCCGTTTCGCAATGTACTGCAGCTCTTCAAAGCTAAATAGGTCAGCCTCAGACTCCAGCTTGCTAAACCATTGTGTTGTAGTCTCAGCAAAAGCGTTTAGAGCTGCACTTTAAAACCACGACACTAGCTATCTTGTTTGCAGAGTTTACAGTTCACACACCAAAAATAAAACTGCTAAAAAACAGATTTTCACAGGAAATGATGACAAAAACATAAGGTCAAATTTGGGAATAAGGAACTCATGCCTTATTTAATGAGGAATCTGAGTGAGCACATGTATATGTTTTGATATTGCATATTATGTGGTAGTTTATGATAAATAAATACACCAATATTTCCATAACCGTTTTTGAGAATACAGCAAATTAATTAATTCAACTTTGATTAGATGACTTAAGGTAATTTGTTAAACCACTGCTGTTGAATTCTTGTGAATTGTATCAAGGAATGGTGGAAGGTCCTTGGTAGACAACCTTGGCTGTTCATCCCAAATCCCCCAAATTGTGCTGTCTGATATGTTTACTAACGCGATCCAAGTATCCATCCAATTAGCTTCTAGCTGGCCAGAGAACTAACGTTATGCTATTCTCAAGCAGTTAGCTAGCTAGCTAGCTATAAAGCATATTTAAACATAACGTCAAACAGTGTAGGTAGCTAGCTAGCTGATTCTCTTATTTTCATCTCTATTGCAATACTATTAGCCGTAAACAAGCAGGTTCAATTAGCTAACTCAACTTGCTTGATACCAAATCCGTGCGCCATGTTGTGCTATTACTAAGCAATGTAAATTCCATTCACAAACCGAGCAAGTAAATACACACAGGCGGAATAAAAACTTAATCGGAAAAACATTACACTTACCATCATAAGTTCCGAATATGCAAACCAGGACGAGAATAATTAACAAATTTAGATTCTTAGCCATGATCGCTATATTCCCATTGCATGGCATTAATATTTGGGTTAGTGGTGTGGTATTGACAGCAGAGCGGACATATAACACACAACTCCAGTCAGACAACAGACAGACAGACAACTTAAAGGGGGTGGGTGGAGAATTTAAAGGGGAGTAATGGCTAACTAGTTCTTATTATGAGGTATGTCGATAAAATAAAGTAGGTAGGCCCTCTAGAAAGCACAATGTAAAGTTTGTATTATCTGGTCAAGGCTTAAAACGTAAACTTTTAAAATCAGGTGGTTTACATATTGAATATGCCTTTAACCTTGTAGCTATACACCATGTACCACACACATAATATAACCTTATATGATCTCTATGATACCCAAGGGGGACGGTGGCACAACTTTCACCGGGGACGGGAACGGGGGACATGACCCCCCCCACATGAAATTGCATTTTTGTCCCCCCTATCCTTATCATTGCACTTGTGATACAAAACTGAATTTGTGTACTTTAGGACCATGCGGACGCCACAGAGCGGTCGGGTAGATGTGAGCAGGATGGATTTAGGACCGCACAGACACCACCACCTGTGTGAAGGCAAAGCTTCTGAAAGGCTGGTGTATAGGACCAGCACAGGAGAGATGAATAGTGGCAGCTGTTGTCTGTGTTGTGCTTTAACTCCGAGTTGAAAAAGCAAGGAGAGCAGAAACTGCCTATTTAGTTGACTGATCTAGCTAGCAAGGTAACTGCAATTTGACAGAAAAATAAGTTTTATTCCCAGTCCTGAGCTAGTAGCGTAACTGACATTTTAATTCAGCTAACATTTCATTGCCTTTCGACTGAAATGGATGAACTACTAGCAATTCATTAAATTATATAATATAATTAAAATATACAAATATTTAGCTTCATTAAATTATATAATATAATTAAAATATACAAATATTTAGCTTCTATATCTCAAATGACACATGTGTTTATAGATTTTGTATAGGCCTGTCTCCCATATGAATCTTCTCTTTGTGCCAGACTGGGTTCAAATGCCTTCTGTTTGAAGGTGCTACACAATATTGATTATTGAATTATCATTGATCTACTGTAGTTTAGTCTTATCAATAACTTAAACATATTTAATAATGATCTCTTACCTAGAAGGGCCATGGGTCATAATAGATTGTGTAGAAATGCAGGAAATTTGCTTTAGATGTCCCCAAAAATGGGAGGACCCCAGACCCCACACCAAGTTATGTCCCTCCCACGTCTAAAACCAAAGTTGTTGATACCTATACCACATCCCTTAGCAGACTATGCTACTGAATTTCTGAAAAATAAGCAGTGTGAGTGTATTGACATTGACACTATACATTTAGAAAAGAGGACACAGAAACCAAATCCATCTTTCCTCCTAGACATCCCTTCCTCCTAGACATCCCTTCCTCCTAGACATCCCTTCCTCCTAGACATCCCTTCCTCCTAGACATCTCTTCCTCCTAGACACCGAAACGTGCCTTTAGGCTGGATGTAGTACAGTAATTCGTTCTCATTGTATTGTGTTACATTGAAGAGGCATCAGAGTTACCTCATACTGTCCTTCCACTCAGCCCCACCTTGGGTTGATGTATGCGTTGACAGTAGAAGAGGGTGTGGCCTTGCTCACGTATGTCACCCATGCTAGTTTTATCCAGTTTATTCTCTCTCTCTCTCTCTCTCTCTCTCTATCACACACAGAAACAGACAGACACGCACACACACACACAATTGCTGCACACATTCAAAAATCGTTTTTCACTTCATAGAAAGTATCCAGTATTAGGCTATTTAGTGCAGTCATAAAGAACAGTATAGTGTTCAATGCAATGCAACTCTGTCTTGCTGTATGTATCCTCCCAACATTCCTCTTGGAACCCAAAATACGATTACAATCTAGATGACAAACACAGTGAAGCACTCGTGATCTTTATCGCTCTCTCGTTTTTTTTAAATAGAAGGAAGCTCTCTTTTACTCTATAACTCTCCATGTGTCTAGCAATCAAAGAATGAAAAGTGCAGCAATTTACTGGAAATAAAGTTTGTAATCTCTTTGCTTAATTAAATCAGTCATCCATGATTATTGACCCTACTATAGACTAGTTACATTTGTAAGTATTTGCTTATAGGTTGAACTCTTTTGAATTAGCTCTAGACCATAATATAGTGTGTCCTCCACCTTGATAGGGTTATTGGTCTGCACATCATGGCGGCGCATGCCCCTGGCCCCCGTCAACTTCCAGTTGCCAGACTGACAGACTGACCAGACAGGTGGAGTCTTTGAAGGGGTATTATCTCTCTGAATTTCACTGAATCCCACACATACTGTACAGATATATACAGCCATACCGCAGACAAAATGTTATAGTATACTATGCTCTAAATACTGTAGTATTTCTATATTTATATACTATAGTATTCACTGTAGTGTTTTTGTGGAAGTCTACTGTAGTATTTACTGGAATGTTTTTGCGGACTTGACTGTATTATACTATAGTATTCACTATAGTGTTTTTGTGGACTTTACTGTAGTAAAATGCTATAGTATGCACTACATGATATAGAGATACTACAATGTGGAGAATAATATTCTCCAGTATACTGAAAAATTATATAGTAAGCACTACACGATCGAGGGATACTACAGTGTGTAGTATAGAATTCTACTGTATACTACAACATTCTAAAGTAAGCAGTACATGATCAAGGGATACTACAGTGTGTAGTATAGTATTCTGTAGTATACTACAAAATTATATTGTAAGCACTACAGAATCGAGGGATACTACAGTGTGCAGTATAGTATTCTACTGTATACTACAACATTCTATATAGTAAGTACTACACATGATTGAGGGATATTACAGAGTGTAGTATAGTATTCTACAGTATACTACAGTTTATCAAAGTTTACTACAGAATACTATAGAATTCTATAGTAAGTACTATAGTATTCTATAGTAAACTGTAATATGTTTTTATGTGGGAGGCCTACACATAGCCTACACAGAGCGAAGGGTAGAGAGCAAACACTGCCTTCAACCCCATACTGACCAACTGTAAGACACACTATGGCTGATGAATAGGAGTGTGAGACTGAAATGCAAGACTTTAAAAATAGAAATGTAAGGGTTTGAGTTCTTAGTAGAGAACTATGAAGCAGAATCCAAAGAGCCAATGTGTTTGATGTATCATTTTTTCATTAGTGTTGTGTATTACAGTCTGATCTTCAAAGTGTTTTGTATTCACTTATTGTACTTAGGCCCTCTTAACCTGATCGTATTTACAGACGAAGTAAGAGAAAGTCTCTAGTAAAGCAATGAGGAATGTAAAAAGAGAAACAAGGTCGCTCTCTGCTGGCAGGCTTGAGGTAATGCGTAGGCTAAGTGAAATCTGTTTTTTTACCTACAAAAATAAAAAGGTGCCAACTTTGCACCAGCGCATGATTATATCTGGCTCATCCATCAGATTTTGTTTAGATACTTAATGATGGTATGGCCAGAACTAACTTCCCATTACCTTCGTTCCCCATCTCAGACTGAGATTTTCTAGTTTGGAAGTTACATATCTTGAAAACTTGATTGCTGACATGCAAAACATTTTGTGAATATATCAACAATGGACTAATGAAACAATTACCAAAGGATAGTTAGTTTTTGGGTGGAGTTTTCCTTTAAGTTGTCCCAAGTTGTCTTAAAATATCTTCTGCACCACAGTAAACAGCACATAATCAAATCTCTTCATAAAATCACATCATCTCACTATGGTTTATTTACAATATTTACACAATGAAAGGACCAACACATTTATCAACAAAATCAATTCATTATATCAGTAGTAAGATAGCTATTGTTTGAAAATGGCATCCAAATTTGGAAAAATATAGACTGCAGAAATGTCCAACTGCAACACCACCCAAAGTGCCTTCGTTTCTATATAAGCATTCAACAAATCGCAATATTTTTGCACACTTGCATAAGCCTTTAAACATTTGCAGAAATCATAATTTTAGCACTGTAATTTGATTTAAGTTATCCCTGAGGTGTAGGCCTAGTATACGTGTGTTTTTGTGTGTCTAGAATTTCTGAGAATTTACAGAAAGGGGCTAACCCTATCCTTTTCCGCAATAAACGTGTACATACAGTAGGTCTATGTGTAAAGAGAAATTACCATATAGGATGATGGTTTAGGAAGACTGTCTCTTTCACTGTTGAAAGACACCAAAGGCAATTGAAAGTTCCTTGTGATAGTAAATCAGTAAACTCTGAGTCGTACATTTATTTTAGATACAGCAAAATCGTATTTCTCAATTGACACCCATGCCAATAAGACAAAAAGACAGCATTGTATTATCGGCAGAACCTGGATAATAGTTTCATCCATCCCCTAAAAGTCAAAGAAAGTTTCTAAAACAGTTTTCGGAATATTTACAAAGCAGTATGAATGATATGGCCTTAAGAAAAACTTTCACTGCGTTGGCCAAATGATCTGGAAAAAGTTCAGCCCTTCTAGTACTGAGCAGTACTTCAGAATTCAGATGCAGTTAAGCTCACAGTGTGAACGTGGCATAACGTTTTAAGTGTAACTCTAGGAAACAAATATTGGAAGTGGGCGGAATTAAAATAAATTGGCAGTGTTAGACACCTCACTTCTGTTTCTTCTCTTTCTTTTCCTTCTTGCTCTTCTCTTTTTCTTTCTCTGCCTTCTTCTTCTCCTGCTTCTCTGCCTTGTACTTCCATATGGGTGGCTCCAGATGACCCTTGTGCTTCTTCCTCTTCTTCTCCTTCTTAGGTGTGGGCTCTCCAGACTTGACTATCTGGATCTTTGGGATGCAGCCAGAAGGGAAGACACTGTTCCTGTGGGCCATGTGCCTGGGGATGAAGGTACGCACCCCGGTGGAAGCTATAGAGATTATGCTGCCCCTGCGCTCTGTGTCCACACAGCACGACGTGGCGATGGTCTCGGCTGAGTGGATGTGGGGAATGATGGAGGATATGGAGCCGTTGCTGTGGCACACAGAGCTCTCCCCCAGCTCCTTCTCCGAATGCTTCTTCACCAGCTCTGGCACGGCCAGGCGCCTCTTCCCCACTTCAGGGGGGCTGGTGGGGCAGAGGGGACGGCAGCCGGTGGCCACTAGAGGGCTGTGGATGCTGGTGGTGATACGCACCATGTGGTCCAAGACCCCGTTTTCCTGGGGATCTCGGGGAAAGTTGAAGCCGAAGGTGGACTTGATGCGCTGGGTGATCTTCTGGCCGGCGCTCTTGTTGACCATGGCCTTGGCCACCAGCACCTTCAGCTCTGGCCACTCGGGGACGTAGCTCTCAGCGAACTGCTCGGCTCTGGGCCGCAGGTTGAGGCGGCGGAGGCGGTTCAACGTCTCGTAGCGGCCCGTCTTTAGGGCCCAGTCCCGTGCACACTTCTGCTTCGTGGTGTCTACTGCATTTAGGTCTGCACCTGGGAGAGAAATAGCACAGAAGGAAAACAATTGCTTTCAGGCCACAATATTTATCCATTGAAACACTTTCATTCATGTTACATTGCATATAGCCCTGTAATATAGTATCATAATGATGATCTTGTGCTACATGAATAATAGAAAACAAAGATCCTTCTTGGTTTATGATGGAGAGAGGGGAGAGTCAATTATATTTCAGTTGATGGGGTCAAGGCTACAGCTAGCTGAACATGTTTTCCTCAACTCTTTCAGAATATTGATAAATGTGAACTGGCATTGAGAGACTGTGACTCCGTTGGATACTACTGATCTTCCGCAGAGGCCAAAATAGCTAAATAACCCTGGATAATCCCCTGGCAACCAAGATGAAGGAATCAAAGATTATGGCAGAGTGAATTAAGGTAGGCTGATGTCCCCAAATTGATCCTTTAAACCTGGCAGCCATCAATAACACATTCAATCAACCAGGGAAAGCTGACCTCAAACATGGGTAGACACACCACAGGTACATCCATCCATCCCAACCCAACTACATTACTACATACCTCCTATAACCTTAGGCCTTCAATCAGTATGTTCATGCCAAGCCCCAAATGGAACAGAAATTAATTAAGACCATAATTGCAACTTTGCTGGCTGGGGAGCAAAGCATAGGGTAATCCCAATATTCTGTGTGTACTACTATCTCTTCCTCCTCTCTCCTTCTCTGGTCCTTTTTTCCAAATCTGCTTAGAGGTATGCCCTTTGGAATCTGGAGTAATTGAATTACTTCACCTAGTGGGACCTAATAGATGGCAGTGGACACAGTCAACTGTTGTGTGTCACTACCAGGGGCAGACTGGGACCAGAAATCGTCCCTGGCATCTATAACACAACAGCCCATTTTTTCCTTGATGCCCCCACCGGCCCATCTTTTTCCTCGAGGCCCACCACATCGGCAATTTTTTTTCCTTGAGGCACCCATGTTAGAAGGATAATTATAATTTTGAGCAAAAAACCCAAGTTAGACAGGCCTACTTGGCTAAAAATGGACCAACCCATCTGGCATTGGCCAGAAATGCCAGATGGCCAGTCTGTCCCTGTTTACTACGAACACTGAGGTGCCTCTGATAATACACACATGTGAGCTATTTGCTATTGTGAAATATGCACAAACATATAATGTAGGCTTATACTCAGTAAACACAGGTAGGTAGATTACATTTTTGTACTTCTAACATCTATTTGTCTGGTTGTCTAAACACTTCTAAGACATTCCCTCATGTATACAGTAGGGTGTATAGTAGTGTTGAAGTGGAGGAGGCCTCTCACACACCGGCCATGACGAGGGAAGACACCACATCGTCTCGACCCTGCATGGCAGCTTTGATGAGTGCAGTGAAGCCACGGCAGTCCCGGATCTCTGTGTCTGCTCCGGGGTAGTAGTTGAGGATGTAGGTCACTGTAATGGTGTGACCTGGAGAAGGACACAGGGTGAGAATGGGTTTAGGAGATCATAAGATGCCATTGAAAAGATTAAAGGCCTGTCACAAATGGCACACTATTCCCTATATAGTGCACTTCTTTTAAAATATGCTGAACAAAAATATAAATGCAATATGCAACAATTTCAAATATTTTACTGAGTTTCAGTTCACATAAGGAAATCAGTCAAATAAATTAATCAGGTCCTAATCTATTGATTTCACATGACTGGGATTACAGATATGCATCTGTTGGTCACAGATATCTTTTTAAAAAAGGTAGGGACGTGGATCAGAAAACCAGTCAGTATCTGAGTATCTGAGTCAGAAGGTGAGTATTTGCCCACTGAAGTCGGTTACAATGCCGAACTGCTGTGGCTGGTCTCAGATGGTCCCGCAGGGGAAGAAGCCGAATGTGGAGGTCCTGGGCTGGCATTGTTACACATGGTCTGCGGTTGTGAGGCCGGTTGGACGTACTGCCAAATTCTCTAAAACGACGTTGGTAGAGAAATGTATATTAAATTCTCTGGCAACAGCTCTGGTGAACATTCCTGCAGTCAGCATGCCAATTGCACGCTCCCTCTAAACTTGAGACATCTGTGGCATTGTGTTGTGTGACAAAATTGCACATTTTAGAGTGGCCTTTTTATTGTCCCTACCACAAGGTGCACCTGTGTAATGATCATGCTGTCAGGTGGATGTATTATCTTGGCAAAGGAGACATGCTCACTAACAGGGATGTAAACAAATTTGTGCAAAGCATTTGAGAGAAATAAGCTTTTGTGTGTATAGAACATTTCTGGGATCTTTTATTTCAGTTCATGAAACATGGGACCAACACTTTATATGTTGCGTTTATATTTTTGTTCAGTATAGTACTCTAAAAAGGGTGGTGACATTTGGGACACAACCTAGAAATCTTGCTAGTGAGGCTTGTTTTACTGTGTAGTATTTAGTAATAGGTCTGGTGAGAGTGGCTAACCTGCTTGTGAAGCGATCATCAGTGCAGTGTTGCCATCGTTGTCCTGGTGATTTATGTCCAGGTAGGGACAGTGGTGAAGATGTTGCACAATTTCCAAAAAACCCTTATAGCACGCCACCATCAGACCGGTCTATTGGGTGAATAATTAGGATTAGAATGATATTTAAAAAATCACACCGCAACGGATTCAAGGCTGCAATTAAATCCAAAACCAATTCTGTATGGCTTTAATGAAAGCATTCAGTGTCTTTATATAGGGCACGGTGCTCCTGGTATTTGAACTAGTAACCCTCAGGACACGCTGGATCATACACCACCAAAAGGCATCCCAAATGTGAAATAACAAGAGACCCATACCCAGCCATTGTGGTCCACCTTCATGACCTCCTCTTTGGTAACCCCTCTCTCCAGAACCTTCCGGAGCGCCAGGGTGTTGTTCCGAGCACACGCCTCATACAGCGTGTTGGCGGTGCCCCGTGAACCACCTTCCTGCTGGTAGTCTGGAAGCACTGAGTCATCTGAGAGGACACTCCCAGAATCCGACTCACTTTCTGACAAAGACACCTCTGAGGCGTCCTCGTCAGGCCCTTTGCCTAGGAGGGGGTCCTCGGAAACAGAATTCTTCACGGTGGCCATCTTGTGGCTCCGAGAGACCCGAAAGCAGAGTGGAAGAGACGGAACTGGACCCTCAGTCTACATCCCAACTGGAGCTCTGAGGAATAGAACCAGAAGGGTCAAAGGTCAGAAACTGAAACACAGTCTGGCATGGGCCCACACCTAGAGATCTAGGGAACTAAATCAGTGGTCAGACCAGTTTGTTCATTGTGTTAGCATTGAAGTTGAGGCACACCCATAAAGATAGATAGAGGATGCAACATTGAATCTGTCCCATTATGGCGTCTGTGAGAGCATGGGCAGCACCATTAAGGCCATCACCATTTTGAAGTAGTCAATTTTCTTCTTCTACTACTTCTATGAGTTGGTTAACAAACTGAAAGAGTGCATATTGCCACCTGGAGTGTGTTTGAACAGGTATAAAGCCAAGGTTGTTGATTTACTGCCACCTGCAGTTATGGAATGTTTCCTTACAAGTATAATTCATTGGCTGATCCCTCCTGATGACCTGGATGGAATTATTTGATCCTTCCTTAACTCATAGCAAGTCCCATCGAGTTGACTACTTCAAAATGGTGAAAGTGCTTGATGTCACTGCCCATGCTAAAACAAGCTTTTGGGCACAAGAGTCCTCAATCTATTTCTATGGGCACACGCAAACAGCCATTCAAGGAGCTCTTAGAAGGATCTGTAGATCAACAACACATCTCTGATATGATTGACAGTTTGACTGAAGATAATGTAACATAAGGCTCTGTCAGGGATCATGAAAGTTAATCTCTTTGAGAGTGGTTACATTTCTCTAGTCCCGTCGCTTTGCTGTTTACCAAAGAAGTGGCGGGATGTCCGGTTTGTTGTTGTTTGAATCCCAGATTGCCAGTTTAATCTCTGTGTGTGGCAACGGAACGGTCGTGGCTGAGCATGCTCAACGTGCCTTCAGTGTTGAATAACTGGATCAGCATCTGAAAGCCCTTCTGAACACAATGCTAAATCAGGCAACATCACATTAAGAATAACCTGAGTCACACGTGGGACTTCAGCCGCTCGTGTTTGGGCTTTAAATCCAGCCACACCTGTATGAGGCATTTCTGTTATCCTGGCCACTGAAACTACTCTTGTTGTTTTTCTCTTAAGAGGATAAGCCTCAGAGATGTTGAGTTTTTGGATATACCTATTACTGATGCATAAAGCATTACAGATGCCTCACATCAAGAGCATCCTCCCGGACACTCTAGATCCACTCCAATTCTCATACTGCCCCAGCAGAGCAACAGATGACACAATCTCAACTGCACTCCACACCGCCCTTTCTCACCTGGACAAAAGGAACACCTATATGAGAATGCTGTTCATCGACTACAGCTCAGCGTTCAACACCATAGTGCCCACGAAGCTCATCACTAAGCTAAGGACTCTGGGTCTAAACACCTCCCTCTGCAACTGGATACTGGACTTCCTGACGGGCCGCCCCCAGGTGGTAAGAGTAGGCAACAACACGTCTGCCACGCTGATCCTTAACACTGGGGCCCCTCAGGGGTGTGTACTTAGTCCCCTCCTTTATTCCCTGTTCACCCACGACTGCGTGGCCAAACACGACTCCGACACCATCATTAAGTTTGCTGACGACACAGCAGTGGTAGGCCTGATCACCGACAACGATGAGCCGGCCAAAAGGGAGGAGGTCAGAGAATTGGCAGTGTGGTGCCAGGACAACAACCTCTCCTTCAATGTGAGCAAGACAAAGGAGCTGATCGTGGACTACAGGAGTAGGCGGGCCGAACAGGCCCCCATTAACATCGACGGGGCTGTAGTGGAGCGGGTTGAGAGTTTCAAGTTCCTTGCTGTCCACATCACCAACGAACTATCATGATCCAAACATACCAAGACAGTCGTGAAAAGGGCATGACAAAACATTTTCCCCCTCAGGAGACTGAAAAGATTTGGCATGGGCCCCACAGATCCTCAAAACGTTCTACAGTTGCACCATCGAGAGCATCCTGACCGGTTAAATCACTGCCTGGTATGGCAACTGCTCGGCATCTGACCGTAAGGCGCTACAGAGGGTAGTGCGAACGGCCCAGTACATCACTGGGGCCAAGCTTCCGGCCATCCAGGATCTATATAATAGGCGGGGTCAAAGGAAAGCCCATAAAATTGTCATAAACTCCAGTCACCCAAGTTATAGACTTTTTCTGCTACCGCACGGCAAGTGGTACCGGAGTGCCAAGTCTAGGACCAAAAGGCTCCTCAACAACTTCTACCCCCAAGCCATTAGACTGCTGAACAATTCATAAAAATCGCCACCGGACAATTTACATTGACACCCCCCCCTCTTGTACACTGCTGCTACTCGCTGTTTGTTTGCTACCCATGCATAGCCACTTCGCCCCCACCTACATGTACAGATTACCTCAACTAGCCTGTAACCCTGCACACTGACTCGGTACCGGTGCCCCCTGTATATAGCATCGTTATTGTTATTCTTGTTGTTTTACTTTTTATTATTACTTTTTATTTTAGCCTACTTGGTAAATATTTTCTTCTTCTTGAACTGCACTGTTGGTTAAGGGCTTGTAAGGAAGCATTTCACGGTGAAGTCTACACTTGTTGTATTCAGCGCATGTGGCAAATAAAGTTTTATTTGATACATGTATCCTCACACTAGAGGTTCAGTTGAGCCAATCACATTAGTGCAAGTGTTTCAGCGACCCCAGTGACCCCACATCATGCCAAACTGTTAGTTGAGAAACCAACAGATAGATAGAGGTCCACTGAGGACATATTGTCACCCAGGGAGACAGGTGTTTCAGAGTCCCTGGGGTTCCAAATCCTTTTATGCAAGATTAAAGATACTCTATTTGCAAAAAAAAAAACATCTATAATATCAGATTTGTTTTACATTGTCTTTGATGTCCACAGCAGAGACTGAAATGCAGTCGAGTGTCTTCAAGCATTGCCACTCAATGACAGAATACAGTCAACAACTTCTTGTGGTCTGTTCAGTTATCGTTAACTAGAGAATGTACATTTCTAGGAGGCCATATCATTATAAATAACACATAATCTACAACTGAATCTTCAAAACGGTCTCTAGTAGAAACGGTTTCTACTCGAAAATCTTTAAAAACCCATCCCTGAGGAATGCACTTACCTACAGAATCCAACAGGTTTCTTCACACTCTGCCTCTTTTGAGAAGATAATGTTCAAAACGCTCAAAAATGTATTCTCTGTAGTTTTTGTCTTAAGGTATCCAGGTGTATATATGTGGTACGCCACCAAACAACCGTGTGAAGTTACAGCAGCCACTTCCTCGTCCACCTCTTCTCCTGTGTCTTTACAGTGAGTGACAGGTGCATCCAGGTTTCCCACACATGCCCGTCTACGCCGGTGCATTTCCCTTGACCATCCCACAGTTTGCCTGATGACATGAGGATCAGAGGAGGTGTCTTAACATAGACATCATGTGTCTCGGGTCAGCCACATGCTCTCTCACCTCATCCTAATTACTGAGGATTTCAGGAGGGGATTATTGCCACAAATGCATTGAGACCTACGCGTTAAAACTAACTGACTGTCCCTTTTCCCATTATATTGTCCTCTCTGAGCTACTGTAACACAGTGTTAGCAAATTATGTAGTGTACTCACAAGTGTTATGTAAGGTTTTCCACAAATGTTTACATTCAGTTAATCCGTTCCCTTATTGGACATCATTTCTGAAGGAGTCAGGTATGACTGTGGTGCCAAAGTTCCCCTCAAACCAACACACTTCCCCCTTGTGTTGTCCTCCTGACCAGTGAGAGTTATTTATCTTACAGTCATACTTACCTCACCATCCCGTGGCTCCCTAGTTTGGAACCTGTTCTGATGTATCATTCATAGTTTGTGAAGCTTAAAAACTACTCAAATGTGTTTACAAAGGAGTGTGTAAAAGTTGCAGTCAGAACAGACTGACCAGTCCAGTGGAGTTGAAGACAGGGAAGCCAGGAAGGAGAAGGTAAATATGAATATCAAAGTCTGATCAACAGCCTTTCCCATGATGCCTCAGTCATAATATTTTTTGGTCTGTTCATTATTTTCTCTGACGTCCCACATGTCTGGCAGATTGACTCGCTCCACCTTCTCGTTCCATCCAACTACACATGGTCCTGTCTGGTCAGAGTTTACTGTGGGACACAGCCTTGTTACCAAACACACTGTTTGTCAAACTCCACCAATGGGATGGTCTTGACTGGGATAAGGCTTGACTAAAGTACTAGTATAGGGACACATGGTATGGATACAAAATGTAAAGTAGCCCGATTTTTGTATTTTTATTTTAAAGAACCAAATACATTTTTCCCTTTCACTCCCAACACCTCTTTCACTCGAACAGACAGAGAGCAATGAGCGACAATGGTGCTTCACTAAGAGCAGTTTATGCCAGTGGAGCCAAATTGTTTTCTAGGACTAACTATCAATTCTCATATTTATTTTTACCAGTACCGACAGGGGGTGTCCAAGTTTATGTACAGAGAACCTTCAGAGGCTAGAGGCCTGTATATTATTTGTTATTCTTATCTCTTACTTTTTGATGTTGTTGGTATTTTCTTAAAACTGCATTGTTGGTTAAGTATTCAGGGCATGTGACAAATATAACTTGATTTGATATATTACATGTGTAAAATATTTCAATTTATGGCACTCTCATCCACATGCACATAATACTTTTCCCATGATCGTTTAATTTCCACAAGGATCTTCAGGTCTGTCGGTTTGATTTTGCAGACAAGTGGAACAGCTTAGAGTTACCACAGAGTGGCGCTACTGCTGAGCTAAAAACAATACAGCACTCTGGTCCCTTTACAGCAGGGTTTCCCAAACAGTTACAAACAGCAGCTAATTCTCTCTCAGTCTAGTTGTGTACTGTAAAGCAGGGTTTCCCAAACAGTTAGAAACAGCAGCTAATTCTCTCTCAGTCTAGTTGTGTACTGTAAAGCAGGGTTTCCCAAACTCGGTCCTGGTGGCCCCACTGAGTGCATATTTTGGTTTTTGCCATAGTGTTTGAATCAGCACTACACAGCTGATTCAAATAATCAAAGCCTAATGATGAGTTGGTTATTTGAATCAGCTGTGTCTGTGGTACTCAGTGACGTGTTGTGTTGGATTTGACCCTATTGATACACCCTCCAAAGCTTAATTAATAACTTCACCATGCTCAAAGGGATATTCAGTGTCATTTTTTTTTTTTTTTACACATCTACCAATCGATGCACTTCTTTGCGAGGCATTGAAAAACCTCTGTGCTCTTTTTTGTTGAATCTGTGCTTGAAATTCACTAGTCGATTTAGGGACCTTACAGATAGTTATATGTGTGGGGTGTAGATATGGGGTAGTCAATCAAAAATCATGTTAACCACTATTATTGAACACGAAATGCAACTTAGTCCAACTTATTATGTGATTTGTTAAGCACATTTTTACTACTGCACTTATTTAGGCTTGCCATAACAAAGGGGTTGAATACTTATTTACTCAAGACATTTCAGCTTTAAATGTTTTATTATTTTCTAAAATGTTCTACAAACCAAATTCCACTTTTGACATTATGGGGTATTTTGTAAGGATCGGTGACACAACATCTCAATCAAATACATTTTTACTTCAAGCTTTAACACAACAAAATGTGGAAAAAGTAAAGGATTGTGAATACTTTCTGAATGCACTGTATGTTCTTTTCAGAGGTAAACTGGCTCGGGCAGACAAAACAGCCAAATACTCCATGTAAACATGAATAACTTCTCAATTGCGATACATTTCTAGAAACATAAAGCCCTTTACTTTCATATCACATATAAATTATTTAATGAATGCAAAATACACACTTACTGTACACCAGTGGCGGTTGGTGTCATTTAATATGAGGGAGGATGATTCTTTTTTTTAATGAGTGCCGTCTTATTTCTATTGCAGCCTGTTGGATGACTGTCATTCATGTTCCATTCACCCAGCTCAATGTAACATCGATAGGTTTGGGCTACTACGTGATACAAACATTTTCCCTGTACCCATAATGAGGTTGCTACAACCTAGCCTATGAATGAAAGTTGACAATGTGGAGAATTTTAAGGAGTCAAGGTGACAGACAGTGACACACACACTCAATATCTCCTTGCACACTCTTGCCTGCATCTAGCTGATCTAGGGAGTAATCATTAGTCCAACAGTTGCAAAAGTGAATTTCTATTCCCCCTTTCGTTCCGTTTGCTTCCGTTTATGAAACTTTTTTCAACAGAATTGGCAGAATTTGCAAATCTTTATTTATTTCACCTTTATTTAACCAGGTAATATGCCAATAAGAAGGATAAAGGTCCTTCTGCTAACAAAACTATACCTCAAGCAATACAAGTTAATGTTCAG